>NW_015169870.1:150162-182445 GCF_001447785.1 Gekko japonicus | reverse complement strand
AGAAACTGCTTTTTTCAAGAACAGCTCTGACTGAACTATGGCTTGCCCAAGGTCATCCAACAGGTGCAAGTGGAGGAGTGGGAAATCAAACCCGGTTCTCTCAGGTTAGAGTCCGCGCACTGAACCACTACACCAAACTGGCTCTGTTACCTTCCCACCGAAGTGGTGCCTGTTTATCTACTTGCAATTTCTTGCTTTCGAATGGCTAGGTGGGCAGGAGCAGAGGCAGGAGCTCACTCCGTCACACGGCGCTAGGGTCTCGAACTTCTGAACTACAGACCTTCTGGTCTGCAGCTCAGCATCTTAACCTCTGAGCCCCCGTGGCCCTACAGGCGGAGAATACGGGAGAACAAAGGGCACAGAGAAACAGGTGGGGTCAGAGAGCAGCTCTCAGTTTAAGACAAAGAGAGAGATATCTCATTCAAGGAGATAACATACGCAAGAGTGATGTAGCGCCCCTCAGTGTCCAGGCATGCTGAATTACTCGCTCCCTTTAAGCCAGCAATCACAATGTAAAGCAATATTTCCCCGGCTCCTGCCTTCTAAAGTCTACCATCTCCAAAGGAGTGGGGGCACCCAAACACAGTGTCAAATAGACATTATAGCACATACCCTGCTTTCACAACCAGGAAGTGATCCTTGGTGCAAGAACAGGGTTTTTACCAAGCACATGAGACGGCAACAAGGATGTTGTGTACCAAGAGTATTCCTATTTTCATCTGTCCAATGTTGGAAGATTGCCACAGGAAGTGGTGGCGGCTGCAAGCATGGACGGCTTCAAAAGGGAATTAGATAAGCATCTGGAGAAGAGGTCCATCAGTGGCTATTAGCCACAAGGTATAGATAGGGACTCTGGGGCAAGGGATGCTCTGTCTTCTTGGTGCTTGGGGGGTGGGGTCAACAGTGGGAGGGCTTCTAATGCCCTGGCCCCACTGGTGGACCTCCTGAGGGCACCTGGTATTTCTGGCCACTGTGTGACACAGAGTGTTGGACTGGATGGGCCTTTGGCCTGATACAACACTGGCGTCTCTGATGTTCTTTTGTTCTTAAGATCAACAAAGCTTAGAACCAGGTTGGTGTCGTGGTTAGGAGCGCTGACTCTAATCAGGGGGAACCGGGATTTTATTCCCCGCTCCTCCACATGCAGCTGCTGGTGTGACCTTGGGTCAGTCACAAGTCCTCTCAGAGCTGTTCAGAGCTCTCTCAGCCCCGTCTACCTCACAGTGTGTCTGTTGTGGGGTGAGGAAGGGAAGGAGAGACTCTGCTCTGAGTCTCCAATCCAATCTCCTCCTCCTCCTCCTCTTCTAAAACTATGCAATGTCTGTATACCAGTGGTGCTATATACATATCCATTCATGGCAGTGATCATTCTAGGGGTGCCAGCCTCCAGGTGGGACCTGGGTCTCCCCCAGAATGACAAATTATCTTCAGTCTAGAGCCATCAGTTCCCCTGGAGAAAATGGATGTTTTGGTGGATGGACTGTATGGCCTTGTAGCCCACTGAGGTCTCTATTCTTCCCAGGCTCCACCCCCAAATCTCCAGGAGTTTCCCAACCTGGAGAGCCAGTATGATGTAGTGGTTAAGTGCGCAGACTCTAATCTGGGAGAACCGGGTTTGATTCCCCACTCCTCCACTTGCACCTGCTTTATGACCTAGGGCAAGCCGTAGTTCTGGCCAGGGGTCATTTTGTAGAAAAAGAGCTAGGGGAACTCATTAGCATAACTCATTAGCATATGCCACACACCCTGACATCACCGGAAGTGTATCATAAGGCCACACCCCCTGACATCACTGGAAGTGTGTCATAAGGCCACACACCCCGCCCCCAACGGTCCCGGCCGCTGGCGGCGACCTTGCAGCTCCACTGCCGAGCCCCATGAGGGGCCCGGCGGTGAACCTGCAAGGCCGGTGGGAGTGCGAGGAAGCCCCACCAAGGCCATCCCTGGCCCTAGGCAGGCAGGGGTGGGGAGAGGCGGGGAGGAAGCAACTTACCCTCCCTCTTCTCCTGCCTCCTCCTGGCTGAATGAGGGCCGGAAGCAGGGCGGCCGGAAGCAGGGGGCGGGGCTTCATCATGTGCCCCGCCCCCCGTACCTCACCCGGGGAAACTGCGATCCCCCACGATCCCCCCCGCAATGACCTCTGGAACTTCTGGCACAGCTGTGTTTGAAAAAGAGCAGTTGCTGTCAGAGCTCTCTCAGCCCCACCTACCTCACAGGGTGTCTGTCTGTTGTGGGGAGGGGAAGGGAAAGGAGTTTGTAAGCCGCTCTGAGACTCCCTTGGGTAGTGAAGGGCGGGGTATAAATCCAATCTCTTCCTCCTCCTCCTCCTCCTCCTCTTCCTCCTCCTCCTCCTCTTCTTCTGGCAACCTTACCCCTCCCTTATCCACAGCCAGTATCCAGGGGGGAGGGGACCTGAAAACTCTAGATAATTCCCAGAGAGATATTCCCCTCCTTCCTGTTCTTTTCAAAACAGGCTTCATCTTTTTGAGAATGTGTGGGCATACTGTGGCAAGCTCTTTCTCTCAGTATACAATGCCTTTCTTAAAATACAAATTTTTTTAGCTTTCTCTGACTCGTTTTGCACGGAACGACACCGGCTTCGATTCAAGCGTCTCATTTGCGATCGACGCATGAAGAGCGAGCTTTAATCTGTCAAAACAGGCTTCATCTTTTTGAGAATGTGTGGGCATACTGTGGCAAGCTCTTTCTCTCAGTATACAAAGCCTTTCTTAAAATACATTTTTTTTTTTTTAGCTTTCTCAAACTCGTTTTGCACGGAACGACATCGGCTTCGATTCAAGCACCTCATTTGCGGTCGACGCATGAAGAGCGAGCTTTAATCTGTCCGTCTCGTAATGCACCAGTCCTAAGAAGCCCCTGCAGTCCGGCATTAAGAAGCCATTCCATTCATTTGCAGACTTAATGACTAAAAAAAAGAATAATAATGAAAATGATGATTGCTTGTTTGTTAACGAAGGGATGCTGTGGTTAGCCACTGGAAAGACTATTAAGCATCATCAAATTGCCCTTGAAGTTTGACACTTCAGATAGCTCATGCAATGTGCTATGTATCCATTTGCGAGGAAGTAAAAGAGGGGAGAGGAAGGGGGGGGATAACGCTATTACCAATTACTGCATGGTGATTCATTAGATAGTTCACAAAGATTATTTAAGGAAAAGATGAAATATCCAGGCAAACAAGACCAATTAAAGATACAAGAGGATTAAATCATGGAAAGGTGACCTCTGTCCAATTGCAGCCTGTCAGAATGAGTAGACAAGACATTACCAGGCAGCCGCGGCACTACTAATCTTCTAACAACACAGATGTAAGAATCACCATGCTGGTTCACAGCAAAGGTAGAGTGTTTGATCTCTACCAGGGACCAGCCAGGGACCTTGCGAAGAGTTTTCTGCACTTCCAACACCAGCCAATCAGAAGTCTGCATTCTCTAGTCAGCCAGTGGCATTGATCCGAAAGCCGGAAGGGCTGTTAAACATCACTAGGAAAATGCCTCTTCGTTCCGGCGAGTCTGCTTCTGTTTTGTTCAGTCTTGGTGTTGAGACTAGGTTTGTTTTGCATCAAAGGAATTATTTATTTTACTGATTGGTTTTATTAAACGTATGGACCGCCCACCCTGCAGAGCAGGCTCCGGGCGATCGACGACACAAGAAGCAGTTAGAAATGCAGTGGATATGTGACTAAAATGACAAATAATAAACATGAATTGAGAACCAATCAGGATGGGGATGAATAGTCCTTCATTGACAGCCACACTGCTATCCCGGCAAGGCCGGGTATGTGGGGGCCATAGGCCCAATCTGCATTTGCGATGTGAAGCTGTTTCATTCTGCTGTGGCACTGGCTTCCTTTGCTGTCTATTTGGCTCAGTATAAAAAGCTCGCCGTCTGCATCAAGACAGAGGGAGAGAGAGAAGGAAGGGAGAGGAGCGGCCTCCTGGGGGTGCTGGAAGGGTGCTACACTGCACTGCACTGCAGGGAGGAAATGGCACCTGTGACCCCCCCCCAAACGTAAAGGGGGTGACCTGGCAGAGGGGGAGGCGGGGGGGGAGGGAAGGAAGAAGAAGAAGAGAAGAGATTGGATTTATACCCCACCCCTCACTACCCAAAGGTGTCTCAGAGCGACTTACAAACTCCTTTTTCCCTTCCCCTCCCCTCAACAGACACCCTGGGAGGTAGGCGGGGCTGAGAGAGCTCTGACAGAAACTGCTCTTTTTTCAAGAACAGCTCTGACAGGACTACAGCTTGCCCAAGGTCATCCAGCAGGGGCAAGTGGAGGAGTGGGGAATCAAACCCGGTTCTCCCAGATTGGAGTCCAACACTTAACCACTACACCAAAAGATGAGCTGGTTTCCTCCCCATAGTGCAGTGCAGTGCAGTGTAGCACCCCCAGGAGGCTGCTGCTCCCCCCCCCTCTCCTGATGCAGTCGGCGAGCTTTTTATACTGAGCCAAATGGAAGGCAAAGGAAGCCAGTGCCACAGCTCTGACAGAAACTGCTCTTTTTTCAAGAACAGCTCTTATCAGAGCTACGGCTTCCCCAAGGTCATCCAGCAGCTGCAAGTGGAGGAGTGGGGAATCAAACCCGATTGTCCCAGATTAGAGTCCGCGCACTTAACCACGACACCAAACTGGGAGGGAGTGAACACATTCAAAACACATCCCATGCCACGGTACGTTCTGTCTTATAAGGCAATTCTTAAATGTTTCTGCAGCATGTCCAAAATATTTTCAATTCACCTCAGGCTATGCAAACTGCTTGTTGCTTCAGGTGCTACATGAAGGTACGCCTCATTCTACTTTAAAAAAAAAGAAAAAGAAAGAAATATGTCACATACTAAATAGATTCTAATGTGGAGCCAACTAGAAATGTCTAATCCTGTCACAAAAAGTGACACAAGTTGGTAAATACACCAAGCAAGTCTATAATTAGCAGTTTTCTTCTTTGAGGTATCATCTCTCTGTCACCAGTTTTCTTCTCCGACATGAATAAATAGACAAGTCCCCTGCTGTTTTTGTTCTAGACAACTGTTAGGATATTGTTTCCACTCTCTCATCAGGCAAACAGCCTGAACTTGCTCCAAAAAAGAGTTAAGAAAAAAAAAACAGCCCTATTTGTTTGGGTCATGGTGGTTCTCCAGGTAGCCACCATATTAGAAGAAGGATGAAACACATGGACCAAGTACCGGAGACCAGCAAGGATTAACAAGCGGTTACTGTTGTTAGTTTAGCACTGCCAATTTACAGCTAAATTACTAAGGCTGACCTGAGATCCCATGGACAGAACACGGGTCAAAAGGCCTTAAAGGACCTTAGCTCCTGCCCCTTCCTGGGTTGCAGTTATGTAAAATAAGCCAGCTGGTGTAGTGGTTAAGTGTGCAGACTCTAATCTGGGAGAAACCGGGTTTGATTCCCCACTCCTCCACTTGCACCTGGCTGGATGACCTTGGGCAAGCCATAGTTCTGATAAGAGCTGTTATTGAAAAAGAGCAGTTTCTGTCTAGAGGTCTCTCAGCCCCACCTACCTCACAGTGTGTCTGTTTTGGGGAGGGGAAGGGAAAGGAGTTTGTAAGATGCTCTGAGACTCCTTCGGGCAGTGAAGGGTGGGGTATAAATACAATCTCCTCCTCCTCTTATTCTTCTTCTCCTTCTCCTTCTCCTTCTTCTATGTACTTCCAGTCCTGCCTAGACATTTCACAAACTCTAGTATCTAACAATGTGTTTGATAAAAATCTATCTCCACCTCCGTCAACGATATATCTAATCCTCACAATGGCAAAATCTGGGAATACTTAAACTATGGAGACTGGAGTCATGAACATGCAGGATACGTCTTTCTACAAACCTGAGAAATGACCTGAGTTTGTACAAAGATCTGAACAAGGGGGGAAATGTTTGGGGGTCAAACAACAACAACAATAGCCAAGGTAATAGAAGTAGCACCTGTTGTGTCAAGGAACAAATCCTTTCTCAGTCGCCATTGCTAGACAACCACAATAGTATTGCCAGCAAGCCTTGGTTTGTGTCAGCAAAAGGCAGAGGGAGGGGGGTGGGCACTTCCAGGGCTGTTTGTGCCTTTAGGAGATGACTCACTGGGGCCAGGCTTGGCAGCAACCACCAAGTGATTTGCTACCACCTGACCTGCATGACTGACCCAGGACTGGCTACTTGCTGCTGTTCAGCAGCAGCCACCCCAAGAAAGCCAGTGTAGTGCAATGGTTAGAGTTTCAGACCAAGATCTGGAAGACCGAGGGTTGAATCACCAATCTGCTATGGAAGCTTGCTGGGTGACCCTGGGCCAGGAGGAAAGCCTCGCTTACTTCACTGAGAAGCCTCACTTACTTTACAGGTATGTTGTGAGGATAAAATGTAGGAGAGGAGAATGATGTCAGCTGCTTAGGTCTTCATTATGGAGAACGGCAGGGTCACAATAAAATAAAATAAATATAGGTGAAGATGGGAAGCAGGTAAATAATAGGAAGGTAAGTAGGTGGGTAGGTGGGTGGGAATAGAGAAGAAAGCAACGAAAGGTGAGGATATGGGGAATGCCAGGAGGAGGGACAGATTAAATAGTGTGGAGAGGAGAATACAGGGCAAAGTGAGGTGCCCGTCACACGTCTTTGAAGGTTCCCCATCACACAACTAGGCGTGGCCCAAACTGGTGGCTGGCACCATGCACCTGGGCCATTGTTTTCCTGGGGAGAGTCTGCTGGGGGGAGGGAAAGAAGGAAAACTCAAGACGGGGCAGAAAATGGTAGGTTGGCTGGTGAGTGGAAAGGAGAGCAGACAGCAGGGAAAGGGGAGAAGGTATGGGGGCTTTCAGGGAGGGGAAAATAAAAAGTGGGGAAGGGCAAAATGAAATGTCCCCCCAGAAGTCCTTGAAAGTCCCTCATTCGTAATGTATATATTTATGTCCCTCCTGGAAAGATTTCATGCAAACATACATGTGGTTATCTCATTTTCCTCCTTTCAGCATCTCTGGGTCAATGTCACACGGACATTTAGTGCGGGCTTCGCTGCTGATCCCTCGTGCATTAAAGTTTCCTGTTCATATTGGCAAACCCGCCTCCCGCACCAAAGCGGGCTGAGTCCCGCGGTTTCCGCTCTTTTTATCCATGTTTTCTGACACCCGTTGGAACGGGTGTTTTCCGATATCTCGCGCTTTGTATTCGCGGTTTTGGTATCTGGACAGCAATCCGCCGTGACCGCGCTACCCTCCCCCCCTTTTTTGTGTTTCTGGTTTAAGTTATGTGCATGTGCAAACAGGCGCTAGCTTTTATTTTGGTCTTCTTAGTTTTTATGTACGCCCAAGCGCATGTGCAGGTTTTTTTTTAAAAAAACTCGCGCCGCCGCAGGGACAGCGCGCTGTGTGATCAGTACTTCGCGCGAGTGAAGCGGAAGACAGAGGGACCATCTGACCACCTCCAAGCGATATAAAATGTTGCGGATAGAAGAACTGCAGGAAAACTAGCGCGGTAAGAGGTCCGTGTGACCGCGGCCTCTGTGATGCCTGTCACTCTGAGAGTTAACACTAGGCTATACAGTGTATTCAATGCCAAGCATGGCCACAGTGAAACAGGACTTAGAACTCATGTTCAGGGATTAAGCTTGCCCCACCCGCAATTGCCTGCCCTCGCTCTGGCAGACAGCAGCGGGGGCGGGGGCAGGGGGATGCAGGGGCCAGAACGGCATTCTGGAAAGTCGTGGCGTCATTTCCGGTGGCATAATTGGAAGTGGTGTCACCAGGGTGTGGGAAACTCCCTCAGAGTTTTTACCATGGTTTGAAGGAAACCTTAAAGCGGCCTGTGATCTGGTAATTCCACTTCTGGCTATGCAGCCAGAAGTTAAACTGAGATGTTGCAAGACACCATTCTAGTGAGTTTCCTTCCCCCTGAGGTTTTTTTTTAATTTAAAATTTTTTATTTCCCTCTCCTAAAAGGGAGAGAAGTTTCGCTTTAGAATTCAGAAAAAAAGGAAGGGTATATAGAGGGACAAAGAAAAGTGTGAGTGATGTTAATACAGGTATATTAATCTGTTAGTATTAAAGGCAAAGTTCAAATCACGGTGTGCGTCTTCTTCTGTAGTTGGGTAATCATCTGTTTCTTTGTTCTCCTTTCAAATCGGGCAGTTAATAAGTTAGTAAAGTCCTTTTGGGGTTAATAATCTTTCTATGGCACTGTCCAGATAAGTCCTCAAAATTTAAGATGCTTTCCCTTTTTTCTCTCTTAAGTTGTACTTTGGACCTCCGGCTGCTCCTTTTACTTCTTCTTCTTTCACCTCTCCTTCCGAGGTCCACATGACCACGGAAACGTCTTCGGACAGCGCTGGCTCTTCGGCTTTGAAACAGAGATGAGCACCGCAACCCTAGAGTCGGACTCGACTGGCTTTCGAGCAAGGGAACCTTTACCTTTAGCTCTCAAGAAGACACACGTTCAGCTAATATGAGGTCATTGGCTGAGGGGAAGGTGAATAATAGTCCTTTTTTTAACCGAACCGGCAGCTTCTTTAACAGCACTACAGGAACTCTTCAAAGACACGCAAGATCTGTTCGGCTTAAAAGTCAACCTTGGAAAATCTCAAATAATTCCAATCAACATATCGGATGATACAAAACACTCCATTCAATCCAATTTTCCGTATAAATGGAATTACTCCTCCTGGCGATGTCTCAGAATCGATATCCCTACAGATTTACAGGACCTCCTTAAATGCAATCTTCAAGCACTTTTTAAAGACCTCCGAAATAAAATGAAACAGTGGTCTTCGATGCAATTTTCTTGGGCAGATCGGCTTAGTGTCATCAAGAGCATTCTTTTACCAAAATTTTTATTTATACTTCGCTCTCTACCAATACAAATCACGAGAAAGGAACTTTCTAATTGGCAGACGGCCTTTCTACAGTTCTTTTGGAATTACAAAAAACCACGAATTAGCTTTGCAGCCCTAAAAAGACCATCAAAAAAAGGAGGCTTTGATTTCCCGGATCTACTCCTATACTACGAAGCAGTACAACTCTCCTCAATCGTTAAGTTGCTCACCGCAGAAACTCACCCAGGCTGGCAATCTTTGGAAGAACACATATGTGATCAGATACCATTATCGGATCTTATTTGGCAAACGAACGTGGAAAGACATGAAAATGTTCACCTAATATCATTCTTGGAAGCGGCTTTGGAAGTTTGGGACCGCAGACGTCCGGATCTATTATCAAAAAACTCTGTATTATCTTCTTTTTTAAACCAAGACTGGTTCATCCCTGGAAAAGAACCGAAAGCTTTTCAATCTTGGAGACAAGCGGGAATATCTAGATTGATAGACCTTCTTGATAAAGGACTTCCTCTCACGAAAGCTCAAATAGAACAGAAAATTGGCGAAAAAATACCTTGGTTTCGTTATTTACAAGTTCAGCATCTCCTAAGGGAAAAGATTCCATCACATACTCCCAGTAAATCTTTCACAGACTTCGAAAAATTGATCATTTACAAAACAGATAATATTAAAGGCTTAATTTCTAAAATCTATAAAATCCTTGTCAACACCACAAAACAGACAGCTTTAAAATCCCAAACTCATTGGGCAAAAGATTGCCAAAATAGGATTCAACAGGATCAATGGCCAGACATATGGTCATCACCAAACCTGTCTTCCAAAACCTTCAACATCAAATTAACTTCCTTCAAGACTCTACACCGATGTTATCTGACCCCTGTACGTCTGTGCAAGATCTATTCCGTTTGTGATGACAAATGCTGGAAAGGCTGTGGACAACCTGCGGACTTTCTTCATTGTTGGTGGACTTGCCCCTTCATCCAACCATTTTGGTCTCTTATCTTGACTCAAATTAAATCCATCGTAGGAATTGACTTACCTGCTCTTCCGGAGACGGTCCTCCTAGACATCCTTCCTGATACCTGTGAAAGAAAAACACAAAGAAATTTAACTTCAATTTTATTAGCTATTGCCAGGATAACAATCGCTCAGAAATGGAAAAGAAGCTCCTCACCTAACCTATATGACTGGCAAAACAACTTGTGGGAACATTTCATTTATGGGAAAACGACTTCTCCTCAATCACAGAATGCTGTTGAAAACTTTCAGGCGATCTGGTTCCCAGTAGTTACGTACTTAGCTAGAAACGAAATCATCCCGAAGAATGAACATCTTAAGGACTTATTACACTTTTAAACATTAGAATCCACACAAGAGAATCTTGTTAGACTGAATATATCCTTACTTAGGCGTATATTCTGCTTGTTCCATATGCAGTTGTTTATTCCTTTATGCTTTATATGGCTATCGTTAACCTGACTTATGTTGTATTATACATGTAAAATTAATAAAAATTTAATTGAAGAAGGATGTAGGCTTCTATGCACCTCAGTTCTTAGGGTGACACAGCGTGGTTATTCTTAGATGACTGCAACCTCAAACAAGAGTGATTAACACATGGAATTCACTGCCACCGGAGGTGGTGGTGGCTACAAGCATGGACAGCTTCAAGAGGGAATTAGATAAGCATATGGGGCAGAATTCACTGCCGCCGGAGGTGGTGGTGGCTACAAGCATGGATGGCTTCAAGAGGGAATTAGATAAGCATATGGAGCAGAAGTCCATCAGTGGCTATTCACCACAAGGTATAGATAGAAACTCTCAGGCTGGGGCAAGTGATGCTCTGTATTCTTTGGGGGGGCAACAGTGGGAGGGCTTCTAGTGACCTGGCCCCATGGACCTCCTGATGGCACCTGGTATTTTTGGCCACTGTGTGACAGAGTGTTGGACTAGATGGGCCATTGGCCTGATCCAACATTGGCTTCTGTTATGTTCTTATGTTTTTAAGAATGAACTGCATGTGTGAATCACAGACATATTAATACAGGCAGAGCTTTCATGTGGTATCACTAGAGGCAGTTCCTAGACAGAACTTGTGGTATGTAAAACAATGAAACACTGATAGATTTTGCAGGGGTCTGCAAAATGCTCCCTCTTCCGGACTATTCTAGAAATGCATCAGATGTTTTGCTGGTGGTAGGAACCTCCATATTATTTTCAATTTTTCTGCGCTTGAGAAACAGTCGCTGATCAAATCTCCATTTTTCACTGTTGGTTTTGTAGATTTGTTCGTGTTGCACACACATGTTGTACAGTTCTGACAAGATTTATCTGATTGTTATACTTACAGTGTATATCATCAGTATGAATAATGTATTCTTAATCTATATCACTGATTTATTGACTCACAACATGGGGAAATGTGTACATTTTATGGGGGGAGTGTGCAAGGAAACAGAAACTGACATGCAAACAACACACCAGGGATTTTATTTCCATGACAGAGAAGTAAAATAGAAACAGGGAAAATAAGAAGGTTGACAAATCTGAAATCATTGCTACTCCACTGTTTGCAGACTTGCACACTAATACAATGTTCTCATCCCAAAGCCTGAATATACATTTGACAGGGCAAATCCAATCTAGGTCTGCAGTATGTACTAAATTAGAGCTTGCCCACATTTTTATTTTCCCTGCTTGTGTTTCTGTTGCTTTGGGGGGTTCCCCCCCTGTTCCACACATATTTTGCTCCCTCTAGTGGTCAATCTGATATTATATCAGTTTACGTCCAACATATATCCCTGCAGGTCTTTATGCTGCGCATAAAGCAATGTAATATCAAATTGATCACTAGAGGAAGCAAAACCCATACAGAAAAGGAAAAGACCCAGAAGCAACAGGCACAAGCAAGAAAGGAAAATGAGAACAGAGAAAAGCCCTCAGGGAGCCATTCCTAAACCATGGCATACCCTTATGTCAGTTTCACAGCCAATTTCCCCCAAAGCAGTTAAGTTTTTTTGTTGGATGGCCATCAGTCTGGAGTTAAGAGAAGATATGACCCCAGAATTCCATGTTGCATCTTCTGCCAAAGTGCAGAGAAGAACTTTTATTTCTGACACAAAACTACTACAGAAAAGAAAATTACGGACCTTTTATCATCATGTCATAATATAAATCTAGACTAATTATTTCCTTAAAGGTAAAGGTAAAGGTACCCTTGCTTGAAAGCCAGTCGAGTCCGACTCTAGGGTTGCGGTGCGCATCTCCATTTCAAAGCTGAAGAGCCAGCGCTGTCCGAAGACGTTTCCGTGGTCATGTGGCCGGCATGACTAAACAAGCTGTTACCTTCCCACCGAAGTGGTACCTATTTATCTACTTGCAGTTTCTTGCTTTCGAACTGCTAGGTTGGCAGGAGCGGGGGACGGAGACGGGAGCTCACTCCGTCACGCGGCACTCGGGTCTCGAACTGTTGAACTACTGACCTTCCACAGCCTGCAGTTCAGCGTCTTAACCACTTGAGCC
Organism: Gekko japonicus; assembly: GCF_001447785.1. NCBI lineage: Eukaryota > Metazoa > Chordata > Lepidosauria > Squamata > Gekkonidae > Gekko > Gekko japonicus. The sequence continues at coordinate 170,075 of NW_015169870.1, read as the reverse complement.
ACCGCAGCTCCTAATTATTTCCTTAATTCCAGCTAAATGGTCTTTGTGCTTGTTAATAAACTTAATTTCTTGATTAACAGTAGAATCCTCTGCAGTTACAGCCGACACTTTTTTAAGTCCATTGACTCAATGGGTTTAGAAGTGGGTGTAACTCTGCTTAGGATGTAGTTGAAGTCAGGTACTTTCATTGGCTGCATTAACTCTACACAAGACGGTGCTACAAATTAAACCTGTGTGACCTTATGAGGTAGGGTCTGACTAACTACATCTTGTTCCACATTGATGAACAACTTGTACTCTGGACAAGAGGCTACTGCTTGGAAAGAATATGGCAATTGGCAAAGGGGCCAGGCAAGGATGTATTTTATCTCCCTGTCTGTTCAATCTATATGCCGTGCACATCATAAGGAAAACTGGATTAGATTTAGAGGAAGGTTGAGTAGAAATTGGTGGAAGAAACATTAACAATTTGAGATGCACAGATGACACCTCCTTACTGGCAAAAAACCGTGAAGACTTGAAATGACTACTGATGAAGGTTGAAGCAGAAAGTACTAAAGCACGATTACAGCTGAACATCGAGACAAAAATAATCTCATTTGTAAAAGTGCAGGTGGCGCACATGTGCTCATGCACACACATATGTGCTCATGTGCATGCTTATGTGCTCATGCACCTGTGCACATGTGCACTCATGCGCACATTGGCAGAAACTCAAAGAAGCACCCCAGCAGAAGAATTAGACCTGCAGGTTCAGACTGCCAATCTGTTTTGTGGGCAGCCCCCACGTTCAGACATCTGGTCATGTGCAATGAATGAGCGGAGAACCAAAAACACTGCTTGTGATGTGGTGCCTTTTTGAACCTAGCTCCAAGTCATCCTACCATGGGGTTAGTATGCCAAGGAATGCCTGACAGATGTGGCTGTGTGACTGCGCCCATTTTATCCGGAGGGAAGGGGTGGCTATGTTGGGCCAAACTGCTTGTGTGGTCACACCCTCGAATGCCTGAGGCAAATGCTTGATTTAAAGAAATCCGAGAAGATGGTGCATCTTAGCCACGGCTTCTGCATGTTGCAGTCAAGAAACCTGACTGCACGGCAAACTACAATGGAAATGTAACAATATGGAACATAAGGTTGCTTTTTTTAATTAAGTACGCAGGCAATATTAAAACAATAACTCATAATAAGCATAACAAATTAGTAATGGCAAAGTGAAAATACAAAACAGCAGGGGACCAGGAATTATGCATGAATAATGTTACATAAACCTCTCAGTGTCTCATGGTTTTATGTGCAGTTGTTGGTAGTTGCTTCCAAAGCATGTGTGGTGGTGGTGGGGATATACATTCCATTATAAGGACTGTTTTACCTTACACACTGTGAAGAACCATTACTCAGCCACCAAGTGAAGATTTACGCTTTACTTTCCCTGTTTCATTAACTACCATGAGCATGAAAATTCCATTGTTCATATCTTGGGGTTATTAAAATAAAGTAATACAGTCTTCAAGGAGCCACTTTTTACTATATCTCTACAAAGTTCTGAATTCCCACTTCAAATTAGAGGTTTTTTTAAGAGGAAGTCTACCGCTGGTTGTTTTTCTGAGGAGGTATACCTCCCAGACTGTAATTAGAAAAAGACTTATGAATTATCAAAGGCCCAAAGGCCCCTGTTGAAAATCCAGGGTGGTTTAATTCTCCAGCCTAATGAAGGAGTGAGAAAAGATTCTAAAGTGTAGGATGCTGTGCATTGCCTCTTTTAAGAGGCTATCCCAATAGGCCTCAGAGCAAGCCGGAGGAGGGACTAGGTACTTCTCAGTCTCCCTGCTTGCATTCTGTAGGCGTGCAGGGCCCACTAATAATAACCCTGGACTAGAGCTCTACAAACAGCTTAGGTCCTGGTCATATGCAGAATTAGCCATGCGATAGGGATGAATGCCAGGTGGATTTTACCAGCGCGATCGCACAAAAACATCTGGCAACTGTCCCGCACCCGTCAGCAACCTGTATCGCCCGGCTGAAAAAGCGGAGTTAAAAGATACCAGGGAAAGTGCACTAGTTTCCAGAAAATGCGGAGCGTGGGTGGGCATCAGATCGCGGAAGCACTGGTATCCCGTCGCATCCAGTGGTATGCACACAAATGCAGCACTGCACATGTGCACAGACGCGTACTGCCGAACCGCCTCGCCCTTCTTTGCCATGCTTCACCAGCAACATGTGATTGCGTCTGAGGGCATGTGCATGGAGCCTCAGGGAAAACGTCTGCTTGCGATACTGTGCTTCAATTTGCTCTAGAGCAAAAAGTCTCGCGTCGCCCCCAGATTATCTCTCTGATGTGACCGGGACCTGAGTTAAGTATTGTTATTCCTTATTCAAAATGTCAAGTTACCTGCCCTACAGATACTGTTAATAAAGAGACCTTCAGCCAAATGGAACTGGGTGTTCATTGTTTGCTCTGCTATACAAAATTGAAATGTATCACTAGCAACCTAGATCAAGTTAATGCATGCCATCATGGTCACCATTATTATGTATGGGCATGAAAGCTGCACAATGAAGGAAGCAGACAGGAAGAAAATTGAGTCCTTTGGAATGCAGTGTCGAAGAGGAGAGTTTTACAGATACTGCATATGGCCCTGTGACAACCTAGCCTCGTTTCGTCTCTCAGATGCAGGATTTCCCCTCCGTCTTCTGTGGTAATTCCTCTCAAATGTATAAAATGTTTTCTTATTTGTATCTGTGGGGGACATATGAATTGTGGGTTTTATTTTCGTACCACGATACTGTCACCAAATACGACAACCTAGCCAGATTCCTTCACTCAGACACAGGATTTCCCCTCCGTTTTTTCTTCCTTTCTGGCTGACCAGCCCCTTTATCTATTTTCTTCTTTTCTGAAGATCTATGGCTGTCCCACCCTGTCACTTAATTGCATTTTGCTGCTGGCTCAGTACAAGAACTTGAGGGAAGAGACAAGATCACCTCTTTAACTTAAACTTCTGAAAATGGCACACCAGAAGCTTTAGAACATTCAAAAATAAACAAGATACTTTTTTGAGAGCCAGTTTGGTGTAGTAGTTAAGTGTGCGGACTTGAATCTGGAAGAACCGGGTTTCATTCCCCACTCCTCTACTTGCAGCTGCTGGATGACCTTGGGTAAGTCATAGTTCTGTCAGGGCTGTTCTTGAAAGAGCAATTCTTGAAAGAGCTCTCTCAGCCTCACCTACCTCATAGGGTGTCTGTTGTGGGGAGGGGAAGGGAAAGGAGTTTGTAAGCCGCTCTGAGACTCCGAGTGACAGGCGGGGTAAAATCAGGCTCAAAGACAAATAAGTGGTTTCTAGATCAGATCAAGCCTGAACTCGTGGGCACTCAATTAAATTGCTGAGCGGTCGGGTTAGACCGGATAAAAGGAAGTACTTCTTCACCCAAAGAGTGATGAACACTTGGAATTCACTGCCACAGGAAGTGGTGGCGGCTACAAGCATGGACGGCTTCAAAAGGGAATTAGATAAGCATATGGAGCAGAGGTCCATCATTGGCTATTAGCCACAAGGTATAGATAGGGGCTCTGGGGCAAGTGATGCTCTGTCTTCTTGGTGCTTGGGGGGGACAACAGTGGGAGGGCTTCTAGTGTCCTGGCCCCACTGATGGACCTCCTCATGGCACCTGGTATTTTTGGCCACTGTGTGATACAGAGTGTTGGACTGGATGGGCCTTTGGCCTGATCCAACATTGGCGTCTCTTATGTTCTTAACTCCATTTTGGAGGATATTATTTCATGAGGTTGTCATAACCCGAAAGTAACTTGATGGCACTTGAGACACGCAAATGATGCTTTCCATCTAAGAGCACCACAGCTTTTAAATCTAAGACTATAAACTCTAGAAAGGGAGTAAAGTTTTCTAGTGATGTCATCATTTATACAAATTCTGATTAAATATTTTGATTAGATGTTTGAGAGATTAAAACTGAGGGGGGGGAGACGATATCCATGGTATGCCCATCTGTAACATCCACCCCCCCAAAAAAATGTTAAAACTACATTTTCAAATACCCACCACATTAATCTGCATTTCAGCAATAGCTATAGCTGTTTTGAATGGCTGCGGTCACAGGTGCCAGTTGAAGCAGAGGAGGAGTGAGGCTATTCCCTCTGGAGGAATTTGATATGGAGTTGCGAGATCACACATCCCTCTGAAGCTACGGGCTCAGCCCATCACTGTGGGAATCAAACACAACCGTGGGTAAGTCTTTTTTTTTGCCGTTTGTTTCCCATGCGCATAAATGAGGAATCGAGGATTGTTGAGTGTAAAGCTTCATTCATGAATTTCTTCAGCTGTAATTATAAGAATGTGTATTTTCTCTTTTGCAGTGATAAGAACTGTAACTACTATACGCTCAGATAAAGCAATCTATGTGAAGCGGGAATTTGTTATTGCACAAAATCCATTGCATGTGAGCGAAAATAGACTTTTCTAGAGAATCACTACCGCGAGCAGTGAGAGGACCAATGCTCCCTCTATGCTTGTCATGCCTGCCCTTGACTCAGCCCCAGAGCCAGCTCCTGACAGCCTAAGAGGGGAGGATTCAGTGCCTTTAAGAGCTGAAGAAGCATCAGGATCTGTACCTACTGTAAGTACTGAGGAGGATACACAGCAATCTGAGTCAACTACAGGACGGTTTGCACCTGGGATTGAGCAGGCCATAAGCAGCTCACCACCTGCATCTCCCCCACCTGTAAGTACGCTTGGGGATCAGAAATATCAGGAGCTGGCTAGCCGACGAAAGCCGACGAAAAGAAGCACGTTCAGGAGGGCGGAGATCCTTGAGCCCTGAGTTTTAACAGCAGCCAGGAGCTCGCACAAAGGTGCTAATGAGTTAATGGGCCAGAGCACTATTTAGTAGGGCCTCTGGCCATGAGCAATTTGTGCTGGCAACCTCGTTCGTAGAACTAGAAGCTCTGCACCTTGATTCCTGTTTGACTCTGTGGCTTTTGGACTCGGCTTGTGTTTGGACTGCTCTGGCTCCTGACTTCCAGCTTTGAACCTGACCACGCCCTCGGCTTTGCTCCCTGTACTCTGACCTCTGGTAACGTTTGACTATGGCTTTGTCTGGTGTTTTGGGACTTGTTTAATGCTCTGCTGACTGCTCTCCCAGCTGACCTTTGGACTTGTATTGTGACTCCCCCTGTCTGCCTGCCTCCCTGGCTCTACTATTTTCCCTCCGACGATCTGGTGACGTTCTGGCGGCATGTGTGCGCTTTGCACACGTGCACACACATCCACCGACACCTCCCGGAGCCTGGCGAGGCTCCCCCGCTGCCAAGGTAAATAGACTTGGCAACCCTAGCTGAACCCGCTTTGCTTCTGAAATCTGACAAGATCAGACTGGCCTGGGCCGGTCAGGGCCCTATCTGCATAGCCATCCAAAATGATTTGTTGCATAGGCCTGTTATCCAGGGATGCCTGACCCCCACCCCCCAGCAGTGCAGTTGGCAGCCTGGTTGCCCATTGTAGTTCTCAAAGCTTGTCCACTAGCTTGATTGCTGTCCTGAGAGCCAGTTTGGTGTAGTGATTAAGAGCGTGGACTCTAATCTAGAGAACCAGGTTTGATTCCCCCACTCCTCCACATGCAGCCAGCTGGGTGATCTTGGGTCAGTTATAAAGTTCTTTCAGAGCTGTTCTCTCAATAGCAGTTCTCAAGGGCTCCCAAGTACTTACCTTAATTTGGCGGGGGATGTATAGTTCTTCGCGGGACCATTCCCGCAGGGAAAACACAGGTGCTGCACTATTCCGTTGCCCAGACGTGACGTAGGCATGTAGCCGGGCGACGCTCAAGTCCCATTACCAGAGCGTCGCCCAGCTACGAGCCTACGTCACATCTGGGCAACAGAATATTGCAGCGCCTGTGTCCCAAGCAAGAAACTTCTGGCGGGGAAGCATGTGTCTCCCACCGGATCGTAGGTAGGTACTGGGGGGCCCTACAGTTCTCTCAGAGCTCTCTGAGCCCCACCCTACCCCACAGGGTGTCTGGACTCTTAGTGAAGGGCAGGGTATAAATCCTCCCCCTCCTCCTCCTCCTTCCGGAAGAACAACGTAGGATCCAGCAATTCAATGCAACTAAAGCAATAAAATAAAATAAAGCAATCCTATAACTACACCAGAGCTTAACTAATGTCAGCGTGAGGGCCGTGGCTCAGAGCATCTGCTTGGCATGCAAAAAGTCCCAGGTTCAATCCCCGGCATCTCCAGTTTAAAGGACCAGGCAGCAGGTGATGGGAAAGACCTCTGCCTGAGATCCTGGAGAGCCACGGACAGTCTGAGTAGACAATACTGACCTTGACGAACTGATGGTCTGATTCTATAGAAGGTAGCTTCATGTTTGAGGAAAAAATATTTTAGGTCCCATTAAAAGCCTGGGTAAGAATCATTGTTTCTCTTGACACCTGAAAATCAGCAGCACAAGTACCAGACAACTATGTGTAGGGCTCTTTTTGTAGCAGGAACTCCTTTGCATATTAGGTGGCACACCCCTAATGTAGCCAATCCTACTAGAGCTTACAGAGCTCTTCTTACAGGGCCTACTGTAAGCTCTTGGAGGATTAGCTTATTTCTATGTGGAAGGAAATCAATTGACAAGGTGACAATAACAATGAACAGTTCTCTTTGGAGACTCTACCTCACCCACAATCATGGGAACACACAGAATAGGCCTAACAGTCTGGAAACTTCACAGACACAGCTCCAGGCTGGGAAATTGCTGAAGATTTGGGAGGGGGGGCAGAGCCTGAGGAAGCTGGGATTTAGGGAGGGGAGGGATTCCAATGGGGTATAATGCCATAGTGTCTGCCTTCCAAACCATCCATTTTCTCCAGGGGAACAAATGTTGAGCCAGGAGATCAGTTGTAATTCCAAGAGATTTCTAGCCACTGCCCGGAGGTTGGCCACTCCAGCCATTTAACTCACCTCCAATCATGGGGACACACACAATAAGCCTCACAGTTAGGCAACTTTACACACACCTGTATTTGTCTCATACATATATCTGTCATGTACATAACAAAATGGTGGGAACTGACTCTTGTTTGGGTTTGCCACTGTAATAGAGAGAGATACAGATGTTTCTAGCTGGTTTCCCATAGTGCTTTAAGAACTACAAGCTACATTTATTTAGATTTTCCATTGAAAAAAATATTAGAGAAGAAAGGGAATTCAATTGTGCATCCCAGTCTCAATAGCGCCTGAACAAAGCTAAGACCTTTTGAGAAGAGAATGACTACTGGGACAAAGTTAAGTTATTCCGCAGGATGTCAAAGGCTGAGAGAGTGAGAGAGATTATCAGCAGGCAAGGAACAAAATCTATCGGTACCTCTAGGACATTTTTGTTATAAAATTAATCCATTTACACTTCTAAAAGTCTGTTTTAAAAGCCTAATTAGCGACAGGAAATAAGGCACATGTGAGCAGTAATCTATTGTTTTATTTAATGCGGAGAGTGAGAAATCTTGCCGAAAGCATCAAAGCAACCAGTGGGAGAAGCCGTTTGTGTCCACATCCCTCAAATAATTGAATTTTGCCATGCCCTCACCTTTCTCTTTCCCCAGATTAAAGCTTTAAAAAGACTGTAGTTTATAACTGCTATTTATTTTCTTACACATTCTTCGTTTTGTCCAAGCGTCGCCTAGACAGAAGGGAGCCAACATGGATGTGATTCTCACAAGCTAGAATGGCTATTTGTACCAAAGTGTGTGGATACTCTGCAGCAAAAATGGTAAGTTAATGAAACTCGTGGGTTTTATTGCTCTCGGACTGCCAACCTCCAGGTGGTGACTGGAGATCTCCTGGGATTATAATTGATCCCCAAGTGATAGTAGGGTTGTCAGGTCTAGGTTGGAAAATACCTGGAGATTTTGAAGGTGGATCCAGGAGAGGGCGGGCTTGGGGAGGGGGAGGGGCCTCAGCACGGTCCAATGCCACAGAGTCCACCCTTCAAAGCAGCCATTTTCTCCAGGGGAGCTGATCTCTGTCATCTGGAGGTCAGTTGTGAAAGCGGGAGATCCCCAGGCCCCACCTGGAGGCTGGCAACCTTATAATAGGGATCAATCCCCCTGGAGAAAATGGCCACCTTGGAAGAGAGGTTTTTGTAGTGTATTCCAAAGCTGCCATGGAATGCATGATGTATGTGAAACATCTCATTAACTTGTAATGTTAAGCTTCATCCTGGGCTAGGATCCAAATTCATCCAATGATATTGCTAGCCCAGGAAGTAACAAGCCAATCACTTCGCAGAAAGCTCCCTGAGCGGGAACGGCTGTAATTGGTCCTTATGTGAACAACCTTATTGGTTGGTATGTGTACAGTGGGCGTGGCTACATTAGCCGGGAATGTTTAAAAGCAGGACAGCTGCAATGTACAACCTGAACCATGTATGTTCTGGCTATCAGCTGTTGATCCGTGTTCGAGTTGTGTTCGAGTTGAAGAATAAAGCTGTGTTCTTGCCGAATCACTCCCCGACTGCTTTGTTAAGCGAGCGACTTAACAGTTTTATTTATTTATTCAATTTATATCCCATCCTTCCCGTGAACGGGCTCAGAGTGGCTCATAACAAAAAATACACACAATCTAAATTAATACGGCAAAATCATACAATAAAGCCAATTTAAAATATTTGAAGTATTTAAAATATTTAAAATTTTTAAAGTGGGCGGTGCAGTGTATTTAACCCCAGTTTCTTCAGCCGGGAAAATAAGTGGGCTGGCGCTGAGCCATGAGGGTATCGTGTAGCAGCACTAGTAGAGAGGCTAGATGGTGGATGTCCGCTGCCTCAGCCAAAGGCCCAGAGGAACAGCTCCATTTTACAGGCCCTGCAGAACTGCAACAGGTCTCGCAAGGCCCTGATCTCTATTGGGAGCATGTTCCACCTGGCTGGCGTTATACCCTTCCCAAACCCCGCCCTCCTCAGGCTCCAACCACTAAATCCCCAGGTATTTCCCAACCCAGAGCTGGCAAGCCTTTCTCTTTCCCCAGCCTCCTGGGGGATTCACCAGTGACCATTTAAGGGAAGATTGGGATATGTATTTTGGCAATTCCAGTGACTGTTTAAGAGGAAATTGGAACATGTATTTTTCCTCAGGACACATTCAGTAACTCGCAACAACAAACTGTTTAGAATGTTAGAGGCAAAGGCCAATCAGGCCACATATGCAAATGACCTCTGTTTTTCGACTGGCTATGGGGGGGGGGAAAGGAACAGTGAACAATCTCTTTTATAAAATACAAAATGAAAATTCACAAAAATAAAAAAGTTCCATCCATCTTCGCTGTCCAGGAGGATCCCCTCCAGGTTCATCTTGGAGATTGGCCTAAGACCAAGAGGGTCATTCTGCTGCTGTAGGACTCAACAGGCAATGGTCCTCTGTCCAGTCAGAAAAGGGTGGGGTCAACAAAGGTTGACAGAAATCGGGGGAGGGACTATGGTGGGAAGGAAAGGAGCTGTCAGACTCTTGCACAAACTCACTCCCAACAACACTCTTCTGTTAGTGACTTGTTTATTGAGATATGTAGCTGTGTCAAGTGGAGACCATGTGTGTCAGAACTGACTGGTTTGGCTACAGTCCTAGTATTATACATAACTAGGAGTAAGGCCCATTGTGGGAAGAAATACAATGAGCTCTAGAAGGAAGCTCAAGGTGAGTGTCCTGACTGTGGCTGATGGGGCGGCAGAGGGAAGGGGGAAATAGAGGGAGGCAAGCCATGTTTATTTCCTTCTGCTTAGCTATAAGGCAGGGCTGTCTCCAGTCATTTTGCTGCCCCAAGTGGGTAGTATGGGAGGACAGCCTCATGGTAACAGGTATAGTTCCCTCCACCCCTGACTTATGTTGATTTGGTGTTATGCAGTGGCAGCTAAGGTAGAAAAGCACCTCCTCCTATGCCATGTCTTCTGGGTTCCTAGGGTCTGGAAAGTGGTTCCATAGCCAATTACAGGGTTGCCAACTCTGGGTTGGGAAATACCTGTAGATTTGAGGGGTCGAGCCTGGGAAGGGCAGGGTTTGAGGTGTGGAGGGACTTCAGCAGGGTATAATGCCATAGAGTCCATTGCCCAAAGCAGCCATTTTCTCCAGGAGAACTGATCTTTGAGATCTCCAGGTGCTGCCTGAAGGCTGGCAATACTAAGGGGAGGGGTAGAGGGGCAGGGTTTGGGGTATGGAGGGTCTTCAGCAGGGTATAATGCCATAGAGTCCACTGCTCAAAGCAATGATTGTAATAGCTAGGAAATTTTCTGTAGGGGAAATGATGTGCTGTGGCTGGGGAACACAGTGATTTCTGGGAGATCTCCAGGCCCCACAGGGAGATTGGCAACTCCAGTGACCATTTAAGGGAAGATTGGGATATGTATTTTGGCAATTCCAGTGACTGTTTAAGAGAAAATTGGAATATGTATTTTTCCTCAGGACACATTCAGTAACTCGCAACAACAAACTGTTTAGAATGTTAGAGGCAAAGGCCAATCAGGCCGCATATGCAAATGACCTCTGTTTTTCGACTGGCTATGGGGGGGAGAGGAACAGCAAACTGTTTAGAATATTGGAGGCGAGACTCAGGCATCCAGTGGATAGGGACAGATTCTGAGTGACAGATCAGGGAGTGAACTGATTTGGGAGTGTGTGAAATGTTCAGGAGAGTCCATGACCACAACCAAATTCTATATAAGGAGAGATTCAAACACACAAACACACAGTGCCCCATTCAATCAAACCATTCACCCAGCCCGCCTAAACCTAACAGGTACTTTTCCTCCCCCCCTCTACCTGTGAACCTACAGTTATATTATCTATGACAGGCAGGCTAGCAGAGACAGGCTCCAAGGTCATTCACAATCTCCCCTAAGGAGGCCTCTTAGGAAAACAGTTACAAGCGGCTAAGCGGAAGCAAGTTCCCACACACACATCTATGTACTCATTACCCCCCCCCCATGGCCCAAATACAGAATGGTTACAAGCAGTGTTCCCTCTAAGCTGAGTTAGTGTGAGCTAGCTCACATTTTTTTTAGTCTCCGGCTCACACATTTTGGTCTTAGCTCAGGAAAGATGGCTCCAGAGCAAACTAATGTATGCAGTAGCCAAATCGCTTGCTCACAGTTTTAATACCAGTAGCTCACAAAGTAGATTTTTTGCTCACAGGACTCCACAGCTTAGAGGGAACATTGGTTACAAGCAATGAAGACGGAACAGAGAAATCCCAGGGCAAACGAGGCCCCAAGTTTGACAGGAGCGAGATGACCTGACGGCCAGAGGGGCAGTTTGCACTTGACCATTATGATCCACTATAAGCTTAGCTGCCGCAGGGATATTCCAAACTAGCCTTTTTATCTGTCCATTGGAACTATCCTTCAGAGAACCTATGAAGCCCGCCTCTCCTCAGGTTCCACCCCCAAAATCTCCGGGTATTCCCCAAGTCGGAGCTGACAACCCTATGCAGGATGCCTGTGTGCTTTCAAATAAAGTGCACATCTCGGATGCAATCCAGTCCAAAGGTCTCTCTAGCTCTTTCCATCCATGAAAACTCTGTGCTCACTCAAGAAAGGCAGACAATGGCAGTTCTGTCTCAGGCACGGAGGCAACAAGCCTGCCTCAGTCTAAATGTAGGATCATGGCCAAAAATGTTACACTTTGGGCAATGGTTGAGCATTTCTCCCTTACAAAATGTCAGCAGAATGCTTGGTCTCCTCACGTAGATGGTGCCAGGGTGGGGGGAGGGAATGGCCTCCAGAAAAATAGGCGAGGTAACCTTATGGAAAATGGTGATCTAGTGCCTCTTCAATCAAGTGAAAGTGAAATTACTCAGCAGTTAAAAGATATTGCCATACAGAATGACACACGGATGGTTTTCATCTCCCTGTTTCCCGTTTCTCAAAGGTGTAAAAGGCAATTGAACCAGAGACTTGCTTGTTAAATATTATCTACTATGTCTATAGAGAGACACTATAGTAACAGCAGGTTTTCTTGCATTCCGGTCTTCCTCCATCCTCTAAAGTTGGCTCAACTTCATGTTCATTGCATCTGTGACACTGTCTAACCATCTCATCCTTTGCCGTCCCCGTCTTCTTTGACCTTCAGTCTTTCCCAGCATCAGGGTCTTCTCCAGGGAGTGCTCCCTTCTCATTGGGTGGGGGGAATAGTTTCCCTGGAGTTTCATTATCTGGCCTTCCAGGGAACAGTCAGGGTTGATTTCTTTGAGGATTGACTGATTTGATCTTCTTGCAGTCCAAGGGACTCTCAAGAGTCTTCTCCAGCACCATAGTTCAAAAGAATCTATTCTTCGGCGCTCGGCCTTCCTTATAGTCCAACTCTATCTTCCTCAGGGTCCAACCCCCCCCCCAAATCTCCAGGGATTTCCCAACCCAGAGATGGAAGCCCTACTGGCCAAAGGCCACCCAGTGAGCTTCCATGGCAGAGTGGGGATTCAGACCTGCAGCTTCCATCGGGAGGTGGTGGATGTTCCATTTTCAAGTGGAGCCTGGATGACCATTTTCTGGGTATGTTGTAGGGATATGTTTCGGCTATGCGCCTGCAGAGTGCAGGGGATTGGACTAGATGACCTGCAAGGTCCCTTCCAACTCTAACGTTCTATGATTCTATGATCTAGTCAGATACGTTAACCACTCAGCCACTATGGCAAAGGATGGGGAAAAGTGGTACATGATGGGCCTCGAAGCAGGGTGGGATCAAGGTGGGGACACCCACACCCTCCTGCCTCCACTGGATGGCCAGACACGTGAGCAGACCTGTCAAAGGCAATGTAAACAGGTACCGTTGTATTTACTAATGTAGTTTCCCCAAACATGGATCACACCATATTATCTTAATTCAGATATGGTTATCCATCTAGATTGCCTTAAAAAGAGCATGCACTGTAAAAAATCATCAACAAGGGAAAACTAGAGTAAGGGGGGGGGTATCAGAGATAACGTGTAGTGACAGACTTCACATTCCTGGGATCCCAGATCACCGCAGACTGTGACAGCAGTCATGAAATTAAAAGACGCCTGCTCCTTGGGAGGAAAGCGATGGCGAACCTGAACAGCATGATAAAAAGTAGAGACATCACCCTGCCAACAAAAGTCCGCATGGTCAAAGCAATGGTATTCCCAGTAGTCATGCATGGCTGTAAGAGTTGGACTGTAAGGAAGGCCGAGCGCCGAAGAATAGATTCTTTTGAACTATGGTTCTGGAGAAGACTCTTGAGAGTCCCTTGGACTGCAAGGAGATCAAATCAGTCAATCCTAAAAGAAATCAACCCTGACTGTTCCCTGGAAGGCCAGATAATGAAACTGAAGCTCCAATACTTTGGCCACCCAATGAGAAGGGAGCACTCACTGGAGAAGACCCTGATGCTGGGAAAGATTGAAGGTCAAAGAAGACGGGGACGGCAAAGGATGAGATGGTTATACAGTGTCACAGATGCAATGAACATGAAGTTGAACCAACTTTAGAGGATGGAGGAAGACCGGAATGCCCGGAGTGATCTGGTCCATGGGGTCGCAAAGAGTCGGACTCGACTGTGCGACTGAACAACAACAACAGAGATAAGAATTAAAAGGGGGGGGATATACATGCGTGCAATTCCTCACTGTATCTCAGAAAGGACATTGCAGAGCTGGAAAAAGTACAGAGGGCAACCAAGGTGACGAGGGGCTGGCGCACCTTCCCTATGAGGAAAGGCTGAAGAGTCTGGGACTTTTCAGTTTAGAAGAGACTACTAAGGGGGGGGGGACATGATACAGGTTTATAAAATTATGCATGGGGTGGAGCGAGTTGACAAAGAGGCATTTTTCTCCCTCTCCCAAAATATTAGAACTTGAGGGCATCCAAGGAGGCTGATGGGCAGTAGGCTCACGACAGACCAAAGGAAATACTACTTTACACAGAGAGTGATTTAAATGTGGAATTCGCTGGCAGAGGAAGTAGCGATGGCCACAGGAATAAACAGCTGTCAAAGGGGATTAGAAAGATTCCTGGAAGATACGTCTATCGATGGCTACTACCCATGATGACTGAGGGGAACCTCCACGTTCAGAGGCACTAAACCTCTGAATCCCAGAGCCAGGAGGCAACATCAGGAGAAGGCCTCGGCCTCTATGCCCTGTTTTTGGCTGTCCAGAGAAGCCAGTTGGCCCACTAGTGATCCCTGTCCCCAAATGTATCCGGCTGTCCTTGACCAGAGCCAGGGCTCTCTAGGTCCTGTCTTCGACCTGGTGGAACTCTCTGCCAACTTCCACTGGGGCCTTGTGGGACTTCATGCCATTCTGCAGGGCCTGCAAGGCAGGGATGTTCTGCCAGGCTTTTGGTTGAGGACAGTGATGGTTTCCATCGTAGCTGGCACCCTCCTCTCTTCTTCCACCTTGCCCATTTTGGCCTCCTCCTTAACCTGTCCCTGATAGGAAGAACAGCCCAGAGCAGGTTTCAGATTAAATTATGGATGCCATCTGGAGATTGTGAGATTCATTGATTTGTTGCATTTAATCTGTTGTAAATCGCCAAGCTGCGGTGGCTCAAGTGGTTAAGACGCTGAACTGCAGGCTGTGGAAGGTCGGTAGTTCAGCAGTTCAAGACCCAGGTGCCGTATGACGGAGTGAGCTCCAGTCTCTGGTTCCAGCTCCTGCCAACCTAGCAGTTCGAAAGCAAGAAATTGCAAGTAGATAAATAGGTACCACTTCGGTGGGGAAGGTAACAGCGTTCCGTGCACCTCGGCGTTTAGTCATGCTGGCCACATGACCACGGAAACGTCTTCGGACAGCGCTGGCTCTTCGGCTTTGAAACGGAGATGAGAACCGCAACCCTGGAGTCGGATTCTACTGGCTTTCGAGCAAGGGAATCTTTACCTTTACCTTTAAATCGCCAAGAGCCCTGTATACTCAGGGATGGGGTGGTTCAGAGATTTAATTTGATGACTGATGATGATGATGATGTTGATGATAACTGTGTGAGACAGGGTGCTGGACTAGAAGGTTAATTGGTCTGATCTAGCAGGGCTCTTCTTATGTTCTTATGTACTTGTTGATTTGCGCAGGAATGTAAACATGGTTTTGGTGTTCCTTCTTGTGTTCATATATTGCCGTAAGAACATAAGAGAAGCCATGTTGGATCGGGCCAATGGCCCGTCTACTTCAACACTGTGTCACACAGTGGCCAAAACCCAGGTGCCATTAGGGGGTTCACCAGTGGGGCCAGAAACCTTTGAAAAGTTGGGTTTGGAAGACGGAAGACAGAGCACAAGGCATCATCATACAGGTGTTCTAGAAATTCATCGGAATGAAAATAAAGTCTTCATTTTGTAATATTAGAGCCGTTTATAGAAGAAAGAAACAATTTACGAGCTTTCAATGCCATTTGTAACACAGCTAGAACAGAATAAATGGCAACAAGAGATATGATTTATTGATTAACTTTACACATTCTGAAGTATGATATTGGCTACTAGTGTTGAAACGGTTTGTGGCAATAAAGCTCTCTAACTTTTCCAGTCTGAGGTTTTTTTCCTGGCATTAACATATGTCTGCTTAATTTACCACCCCCTTTTGGAAAATACCCTGGGATAAGAAATCAGGAGATGTATCATGCAAACAACTTTCTTGCCCGTCAAACGGCCCTGAAATAAACATTAGTCTCTCAAACTTCCATGTAATTGAAAGATGTGTATTTACAGAAGCTCCTCATCAGGGAAAGAAGTTGGTTTTCTGAGACTGCACTATACAAATAGTTTTTCTTATTTTTGGGGGGGAGGGGGTTTGCTTAATACCTGGAGAGATGTTGGGAATCCCAATAGACAAGTGGGAACCTGAGAGGACTTGTGGGAGGTATATCATTTTCCCCTACCTTGCTATTTCCTTCTTACCTTCCAGAAAGCCCTTATACCCTCTTCTCTTTTTCTGCTTCCTTCGCTAATCCCCATCCAACAACCAACCTACCTTTAGATTTCTCTCGGTCTACAGATCTCCACCTGTCCCAGCAGCCTCTAACTAGGAAAGCTATGGCCCAGTTGTATAGTATCGGCTACTGTGCCAGGCCAACTTACATGGTAGGGAACCCTCAAAAACTTGTGGGGACCCAGCTCACTTCCCTCTCCCTGCACTACTTCTTCTTTCCCTTCTCCTGACAACCCCCGTATCCTCTCCCATCCACTTTAATTCTCTCCTCAGCCATTCACCAACCTACCTTTTCTCCGTCTAGAGATGTTGGGAATCCCAATAGACAAGTGGGAACCTGAGAGGGTTTGTGGGAGGTATATCATTTCCCCCTACCTTGCTATTTCCTTCTTCCCTTCCCGAAAGCCCTTATACCCTCTCCTCTTTTTCTGCTTCCTTCGCTAATTCCCATCCAACAACCAGCCTACCTTTAGATTTCTCTCGGTCTACAGATTTCCACCTGTCCCAGCAGCCTCTAACTAGGAAAGCTATGGCCCAGTTGTATAGTGTCGGCTACTGTGCCAGGCCAACTTACATTGTAGGGAACCCTCAAAAACTTGTCGGGGCCCAGCTCACTTCCCTCTCCCTGCACTATTTCTTCTTTCCCTTCTCCTGGCAACCCCCGTATCCTCTCCCATCCACTTTAATTCTCTCCTCAGCCATTCACCAACCTACCTTTGCTCCGTCTCCCTTCTTCGGCTATATTCATTATTCATTTCAGGGGTCATTTCCTAGAAAAAGAGGTGCAGGGGCTCATTAGCATAACTTATTTGCATATGCCACACCTACTGACATCACCAGAAGTGTGTCAGAAGGCAACACCCACCGCTCAGGCTCCACTGGACTGTTTTGGATTGCTAGCTATTGGGGGAGGGGGGGAACGTGCAGATCTGTCCTTGCAAAGGAGGGAGAGCTTGTACCTGAATAAAACTTGGTCTTAAAGGTGCCACTGGACTGTTTTGGGCCGGGGAGGGGGGGCTCTGCAACTTACCTGGCCACTTCTTGCTCTGACTGAATGCTGCTGGGAGCAGGGGGTGGGGGCTTGTTGCCCGTGCCTGCCCCCTGGGCTCTTTACTGCCGGACCTCCGCTCCTGTGCGCTCCTGCAGGAAATGACCCCTGATTCATTTACTTCCCCTTTTTCCACAGCAGGGACCAAAAGAGCTTACATGATTCTCCTTGTCTCCTTTTTATCCACACAACAACCTTATGAGGTAGGTTAGGCTGAAAGTATGTGGCTGTCCCCAAAAATCACCCAGTGTGCTTCCACAATAGGATGGGGACTTAAACCCAGGTCTCCTATACCCTACTCTGAAGCTCTAACTGCTACACCACACTTGTTTTCATAGGGTGGCTGCTGTAGAATTGTAGCAGCAGCTAGGCCTAGTTAAGTCAAGCAGGTTGGGTGGTATCAAGTCACGCAGTGGTTGCTGATAGGCCTTAGGTTCCCAACCTCCAGACGGGACCTGGAGATATCCCAGAATTCTATCTGATCTCTAGATGACAGTAGAGATGTCAGTCCCCAGATGGGGGCAGGGGATCCCCCGATTGCACAGGCTCCTGTCTGCCACTGGCCGGCTGGCTGGCGGGGGTAGCCCCACCCCCAAGAGTGACCACTGGCAGCCACCCCTCTCCCTCCCTTCCTGCAGGATTTAAAGGGCCCTCCAGCTGATTGGCTGGAGCACAGGGTCCTCCAATCAGCTGGAGGGCCCGTTACAACTTGCAAGAGAGGAGGGAGAGGGGCGGATGCTGGCTGCACACTGGAACTGCAAGTGCCGAATTCTCTGCTTGGAGTTCAGGCACGGGCAGCCCCCGCTTGTAAAAAAAAAAAAGCAGTTAAAGCATGGCAGTCAAAAGAAGAGAAAGAGAAGCCTAATTTAAAGAGTACCTCCCCTATCACAAATAGCCAGCTTGTCCAGCATCATGGGAGAAGAAGAAGAGGAGGAGGAGGAGATTGGATTTATACCCCGCCCTTCACTTGGAGTCTCAGAGCGGCTTCCAAACTCCTTTCCCTTCCCCTCCCCACAACAGACACCCTGTGAGGTGGGTGGGGCTGAGAGAACTCCGGCACAAACTGCTCTTTTTCAAGAACAGCTGTGCCAGAGCTTGTGACTGACCCAAGGTCACATCAGCAGGTGCAAGTGGAGGAGTGGGGAATCAAACCCGGTCTTCCCAGATTAGAGTCCGCACACTTAACCGCTACACCAAACTGGCTCTCATACTCCCTGGGAGGGGGGCTATGAGGGCCTTGTAGCTACAGGAGAGACCTGCAAAGACATGTGTCTCCATGGAAAGCCATGTGAAGGGTGAGAGGACAAAATGGGAGAGGAAGGGTAGGAGGGCAGCTCCCAGGTTAAGAGACAGAGAGGCATCCCATTCAAGGAGATAACACCTATGCATCCCTAGAGTGATGTAGCACACACACACCCCGTCCTGGCATACTGAGTCACTCTGTCCAACAAGTCTTTCCTTATTTTAATATGCCTCGCCCTCTTTCTATGGTTCGCATTGGGCAGCCATGGGCTTTGCCCCAGAAAATGGCCTAAGCCTCTAAGAAGAATGGGCAGTGGGGAAAGCCCTTTGGCTTGAGTGTAGGGAGGAACTTGGCTGAGGCCAATAAATACAAGCAGGTGAGAAGACTAATATTAAATATGAAGGATGCTGACAGAAGGGTTGCCAGCTCTGGGTTGGGAAATACCTGGAGACTTTGGAGGTGGAGCCTGAAGAGTGCGGAGTTTGGGGAGGGGAGGGGCCTCCCCAGGGTAGACTGCCATAGAGTCCACGATCCAAAGCGGCCATTTTCTCCAGGACAGCTGATCTTGGCCATCCAGACATCAATTGCAATAGCGGGAGATCTCCAGGTGCCACCTGTAGGGTGGCAACACTAGCGGACAGCCTGCAGGCCCTGGACTGGTAGTAAGTTCACCATGCTTTTACTTTTATTTTGCTTTTGCCGTAAAGGAGGCAAGCCACAAGGAGCTGAGCTTTGGCGAGGCCACTGTCCATTTTGCCTTACTGGACCAGCCCCACCCACCCCCCAGCTTGTTGGTTCAATTTGGATGTATTCAAATGTGTCCTTTTCCTAATGGCGTGACCTTGGGCAAGCCATGGTTCTGTCAGAGCTGTCCTTAAAAAACAGAGCTCTCAGAGCTCTCTCAGCCCCACCTACCTCACAGGTTGTCTGTTGTGGGGAGGGGAAGGGAAAGGAGTTTGTAAGCCGCTCTGAGACTCTGAGTGAAGGGCGGGGTATAAATCCAATCTCCTCCCCCTCCTCCTATCTCCTGACTTTTGGCAAAATACCGTTTGCAGTAGCTTCTGAACTGGCCAGCTATGGCTTTCTGCACTGCTTGCCAACAAAACTGAAATCTATTGCACCCCCCAATTTAAAATCTCAGTGTATACCAAAAGCCAGGAAGTAACTAGTAAAACAACAGCTCACAAGGGGCAGAGAAAGGGGAGAGGAAAGACTGTGTGACCAAGCCTGAAGTGCCCACACGGATTATAGAATTTGCACTAAATCGTGGTTTGGCATGGTGTCACACGAAAGCTTAGCATGGTGAAATAAGAGTCTCATATTGAAACAGTCAGGGGTCATTTCCTGCAGGAGCGCACAGGAGCGGAGCTCCGGCAGTAAAGAGTCCAGGGGGTGGGCAAATGCAACAAGCCCCACCCCCTGCTCCCAGCAGCCCTCAGTCAGAGCAAGAAGCAGCCAGGTAAGCTGCAGAGCCTAAGTTATGCTAATAAGTTATGCTAATGAGCTCCTGCACCTCTTTTTTCTACAAAATGACCCCTGGAAGCAGTATATCATTTCGCCAGATATGGTATTCATGTGATATGAAATGGCCCTTCGCATTGCTTCCAAAAAGTACGTTTTCAAGACATGGATACCTGAAGAATGACAATAGCACTAAGTGATCGCTACATCCCTTAAGTCTTAGCATGCTCTCCA
>NW_015169870.1:136985-146333 GCF_001447785.1 Gekko japonicus | reverse complement strand
CAACTATAAAATGCAAAGACCATCCTTTAGGTCCTGGGCTAGCCACATTCTACCATCAACGCAAAGACCATGCTTCAGGCTAGCCACCTCTCCTCTCATCAACTCCTTTATACTTTGATTCCTTTCTTGCTATGCAACAATCCTTTCTGTCTATTATGGATCTCTTTGGACTGCAGCCAAAGAGATCCACATACACGCACACACACACTTGACCGGCTGGTTCTGGAACAGTGTGATTTAGGTAAACTTGTAGACACTATTTTCTGTCCCTTTATTCTTCATTGCAACGGACAAGACTTCTGAAACAGGCAAGTATGAACCGATTTTCCTGCCTACCTCCTAAAGTAATTGAGAAACTATTTTATTTCTATTTCTGTAACTCCAAAGGAACTTGAACGTATGCTATTGTGAGACTGATTATTTTGTATGTGTGACTTTGATATTGCTTAGTAAAAAGATTATTTGTTTTGGAAAAACACTCATGTGGTCTCCATTACTGGAACGTTGGGTTCAGACACGACCTTGGTATAGCTGGCCAGGACTCACGTTAAATTTAATTAGCCTCTGCTGTAGATAAAGCAGTTGGCGTAACAAGGAGATTGGATTTATACCCCACCCTTCACTCGGAGTCTCAGAGTGGTTTACAAACTCCTTCCCCTTCCCTTCCCCACAACAGACACCCTGTGAGGTAGGTGGGGCTGAGAGAGCTCTTTCCAGAACTGTCCTTGAGAGAGCAGCTCTGACAGAACTATGGCTTGCCCATGGTCATCCAGCAGCTGCAAGTGGAGGAGTGGGGGATCAAACCCAGCTCCCCCAAATTAGAGTCCACGCACTTAACCTCTACACCAGACTGAGAGCATATTAACTCATAGGGACACCATAAGTCAGAACTGCCCTGATGGCACACAGCACACATATGCAGCCTTCCTACAGTATAGAACAGAAGAGTCTTCACAGACTTCTCTAGGCATGGAAGTTCCAATGTATTGGCATCACCACTGAGGTCGCCTGGTCCCCCTGGCCACCAGCGTGGAATGGGGGGTAGGGTGGCCAGACTCATGGTGGGAAACGTCTGGAGATTTGGGGATGGCGGCTGGGGAGGACAAAGACCTCAATGGGGTACAGTGCCATAGGAGGGTGGCCAGGTCTTACCTGGCTGCTGCTGGCGGCGGAGGGGCTCTTTCTCAAATGCTACAGCGCCCCCCCCCACGTGCCCTGCACAATGACATCGTCTCTAAGTGATGTCATCACGCTGAGCACGTTGGCGCAGACAGGACTGTTTGGGGGCAGAGCTCCCCCCACTCACCAGCTAGGCAGTGGATTGGGCCCCCCAAAGCGGGTAAACCCTCACCCCTGTTGGCGGGATGGCAACCCTATGCCATACAGCCCACCCTCCGAAGCAGCCGTTTTCTCCAGGTGAATGGATCTCTGTAGTCTGGAGCAGTGTTCCCTCTAAGCTGAGTTAGTGTGAGCTAGCTCGCAGTTTGTTAGCCTCCGGCTCACACATTTTTGTCCTGGCTCAAGAAGGATGGCTCCAGTGCAAACTAATTTTTGCAGTAACCAAATTGCTCGCTCACAACCTTAATGCCAGGAGCTCACAAAGTAGAATTTTTGCTCACAAGACTCCACAGCTTAGAGGGAACATTGGTCTGGAGAGGAGCTGTAATTCCGGGGGATCCCCAGGCCCCACCTGGAGGCTGGCCTCCCGAATCACCACAGAGAGTCCTCCTCAGTTGATATCAAACCATGATGACCCTCAGATACCAGTGAGCGCTGATGCAGGATCCTGTCTTTCACACAGCCTAGACCCAAGCCAGTCAGGGCTCTGAAGGTCCTTGACAATCAATATGCTAATAATAAACTTTCCCACTGCAGGAGCCAGAATGTTCGACCCAAAACAATTTCTCAAGGCCGTTTGAAGATAACTTCAACTCTGTGTTTGTGTCCTTACATGTTGACAATTCTTTCCCAATGTTTATCTCTCCTTTTTGTTTTTTGTTTTTTGGGACCAATTTTAGTGAATGTAAACACTCATTCTCCTCCGAGCCAGCCACTTCTGTTCCAGGACTTTGAAATTTCATGGCATCGGCGTCTGCAACAACAACAACAAAAATGTTTTGCACAGATAATGGTACCTGTGTGATCCCATAATAATGCATCCCGGTTCCCCAGGAGGGCCTTGCCAAAGTCTCTCCAAAGTTGCAGGAATGGTCCATATGGAAATTCTCACAGGGTGAGCCAAGGTCAAAATCTGGCGGAGACCAGAAGTGAAGAGAATTTCATTAACTCCATTTGTGGGCCTGTTATCACACACTGCCATTTGATCAGGCCCTGTCTCGGCGCCGGGAGGTTGGCAGGGATACGAAAGGTTTTTGCAAGTTGGAATGAGTTGTGAGTGCAACTCCGGATTTCATTTCCTCTATGCAGAATTAGCCTGTCAATCACTTTTTATGAAACGCTCCCAAAGTGCTGTACGTTCAAAATGCAAGAGCACTTTATGGATTTCACAGGTCGCTAATTACTTGATGTGATACGTCGCGGAGGAGCACTGATGGATCTTCTCTGATGGAGATAAAGTGGAAGGACAGAAGAGCCAGCGATGCCCAGTGGTTATAAAGTTACACAAGGAACTGGGAGTCCCAGATTTGATCTCCTCCATCGCCACTGAAGCTACTTGGGTCACCCTCTCTCAGTCTAACCAACAACAAACTGTGAGGATGAATAAAATGGAAGAGAGGAGCACTTGGTTGCAAGTGTTGGGGGAAATAGTCAAAAATACTTAAATACTCGGAGTTTGCAATGGATCTTTCCTTCACCGGAGAGGAGACATTTCTTTCTTTGTAAAAAGCTTGATTTCTAAATGTAAAAGGTACACAGGAAGCCTACAAACAAAAGAGCTATCTAGACCTACATCTTTACATGCTTACAGCTACAAACACATGGTCACACAACAATGGAGATTCGCCTTCTTCTTGACCCCTAGAAGGAAGTCACCTGAACACAGTAACCCATGATTGCTAGTAAACAGACTTAGATTTTCTCGGGCTATCTTCCCATTGTCTTTGACCCAGGTTTTCCTTCCAGGTCAGTCTAAACAATAGTACACTAGGTAAAGCAGATTAACCCTATAACGACAGGAATTTAGACCTTGCAAGTCACACATTTCCAACAGCAAGTTGCTATGGATCCCTCCCAGGGGGTTAAAAGTGGTGTAGAAATAGAAGAAGAAGAAGAAGAAGAAGAAGAAGAAGAAGAAGAAGAAGAAGAAGAAGAAGAAGAAGAAGAAGAAGAAGAAGAAGAAGAAGAAGAAGAAGATGATGATGATGATGATGATGATGATGATATTGGATTTATACCCTGCCCTTCACTTGGAGTCTCAGAGTGGCTTACACACTCCTTTCCCTTCCCCTCCCCACAACAGACACCCTGTGAGGTGGGTGGGGCTGAGAGAACTCTGACACAAACTGCTCTTTTTCAAGGACAGCTGTGCCAGAGCTTGTGACTGACCCAAGGTCACATCAGCAGGTGCAAGTGGAGGAGTGGGGGATCAAACCCAGTTCTCCCAGATTAGAGTCCGCGCACTTAACCACTACACCAAACTGGCTAAGTGAATTAGACTGTGGCCACACACACTAAATAATCCACTTTCAATAATCCACTGGCAAAATCCAGTTGGGAAGTGTATTGCAGCCTTAGAAAACTCCACACACTCGAGGCCAAGACAGCCATGATCTCACGGATCTCTGGTGCTTTCACGGATACTAAATAATGCCATTTCAATCCACTTCAGCGACCGTTTGCAAGTGGACTTTGCCATTCCACACAGTAAAATCCAGTTGCTAAGTGCATTGAAAGTGGATCAAAAGTGTGTTAATTGGGTCAAAGACAATGAGAAAGCACCCATATTATTAGTCTGTACAAGTTATGCCATGATTCATATTGAGGGCAGGGGTAATTTCCTGCCGGAGTGTGGCAGAGCGGCGCTCCGGCAGTAAGGAGCCCGGGGCGCCCCCCCACCATTCCTGGCCCGCCTGTGCAGGTGGATGGGCCAGGGAAGCCCTGCAGAGCCCCCTGCCACTTAGGGGGATTTAAATGCCTTTCTTTCCCTTCCCCATATGGGGAAGGGAGAGAAAGGCATTCTACACATGCCTGAGTTCCCTGCTCGATCTTCTCTAGGTGCCCCGCAGCTGTAGGGCACCTGGAGATCATTGGGCAGGGAACACCGGCATGTCTGTCTCCCTGCCCCCCCCTCCCCTCCTCCAGCCAGCCCACCATGGCAGGCTGGCTGGAGAAGGGGAGGGGAGGTGGACAGACATACCCCCCTTTCCCCTGAGCCTCTCCACTTTTGCAGAGAGACTCGTGGGAAGGGGGGATTTAAATGTGTGGGTTCCCTGCCTGATGTTCTCTTGGTGCCCCGCAGCCATTTTATATGGAAGATTTAACAGGATGTCTCACTCAGCCAGATACTGCCCCTGCAAACAAAAATGTGTTGAGTCAATTACTCATGTCCTTTTGCATTGTCATCTGTATGTGGATTTAAGCTGTATATATTTACATTCTACTTTAAGCAGCATGATGAATTGCCCTGATGCACTTAAGGCACACAGACTTCTGAATGACTTCTGTTCTGACATCACTGAGAAGGTGGCCAAGTTTCTCCACTCTGCTTTAAAGCTGTGCCAAAGGGTCCTAGAGACATAGTATTTTTATAGGTGTGTTTTTAATCTGCTCTTAAATTGTATAATCTATATTGACAATTTATGTCAATAAAGGCTAACTTGACTACAGAAGTAATCACCCCCACCTGCCGGCTTGTTATCAGAACTGTTGCTTAGGCTGGCAGAAGTGATTAACTTGCAGCAACTGAGAACTGTCATCTAAAGTGGTTGACAGCTTGCAATTTCGCGATCTATCCTGGTAATAGCTTTCTATTGGCTAAATGGTTAAGAACATGTATGTAGAATAGACAGCTTGAGAAGACTCAGAGAGAGAAGAGATTGCCTCGAAGCTCCCTTCAACTTCCACCCTGCCGCTATGCTTCCAGAGACTCTGCTCATCAGGAATGACAGAGCTACACGCCTGATAGGAAAAGTAGTGAGTAGAGTAGTCAGCTCAGTTCTTTGTTTTGGTCTGCATTCCTTGCTGAACTCTATACATTCTTTTCCCCTATCTATGTGTTGTTTGTCTTTTGTTTTTGTACATAAAGTTTTATGTGTTTTTATACAAATTGGAGTGATTTTTCTTGCCAAACCCAGATAAGTATTTCCAGGGCCACGCCTACCATCTACCAGAACATTTATTCTCCTTCCCTCCTCCCACTTCTTAGCCTGTTATTGTCACACTCTGGGGCTAAGATTTGCAGAAGCCTCTGTGCTTTGAGTTTAAAAAGCATCATTCCACAGTAGCTGAGTCATAACCCTCAGAATTCTGGCTTTTATTTCTGCACTTTCAGCCCCACCAGAAAAAAAAAATGCCCCACAAGCCACAAAATCCTAGGCTATGGGTCTGGAAGCTCACAAGCGGATCATGGAGGTGAGAGACCGCTGTTTGCCTCCAGCAACAGTTAGTGATCAGCATTTGTGATTAACAGAATGATATTCACAGCATTCCTCCAAAATTACCCCCCCCCACAGAATAACATCTAATCAAAAGTCCACCGTGAGTCTCCTGAGCCACAGGATACAAAAGGAGTAATTGAAGATTGATGATTGTGTGGAAAGGCCAACCAAAGTCTTTCTTCACTCTTACCTGGCTGCTTCTCCAGTGAGCAGAAATCATTTGGCATACGCAGAAAGCTAATAGTCTTTATGTTTATTTTCGGAGTTCATTATAAAAACTACATCAACGCCGCTGAATGAGGTGTTGACTCAGCATGAACTATTATGGAAAAACACACAACACGGTGCGTGATTGCCATTTGCACAGCAGACAGTGATGAGTAATGAGTGGTGCTAATGAAGGATAGCAATGAATCATTAAGACAAAGAGAGAGAGAGTGCGCCTCCTAATTATTTCATTTTTGCATTTCGACGTTCATCACAGTTGTATCTGGTGCAGTACACAACACATCCGAGAGGAATGAAGCGTTTGCTGTAATATGGTTGCCAGTTAAACTCAGCTGTTAATGATTCTCTGACATCTTCATCCTGTTTTTTCCTCCACAAGGACCTCTAGGCAGCATACATGGTTCTCCCCTGCCCTGTTTTCCCTGCATAGTCCTGAGAGGTACATAAGGCTAAGACCCCTAGTCAGCCTCAGGGGAGGATTCAGATGCATGCCTTCCTTAATCCAGCTCTTGAGGCATCAATCCGCATGGATTTCCTGCTGCCCATTTGCTTCTTCCCTGAAGAATCTTTCTCTCAAAGAAAATACACAGTGCCTGATTTTCCTCTACCCAAACAGAGCAGGAAGTCCTTCAGAAGAACCTAAGGAGCATCACCTTTGTGTCTTCACTTTCAGAAACAGCAACCCCCATCGTAAAAATCTGCCCGGCTTGCGACCTCTCCAGGTTCTGTGGTTGGCCCCAGCACCCTACAGCAGGGGCGTAGTCACGATTTTTTAAGCCGGGGGACATTTTTAAAAGTTGGGGGTTGTGGGACAGGCAGGGAGGGAACCGTGCCACCTCGACTGCCATCACTGCACCATGATTCACAACAGAGATGAAAACCAGGGGATGGGAGTGCTGGATTGACCACCCCACTGCTTCCACCACTGCCACTTTGCTTCTTTCCCACGCCCTGTCCGGTGGTGTCCCATCTGGCAACGTAGGAATGGAGGGTGGGGCTGGCTGGTGAGGTTGTAGGGTGAGAGTAGGGGTGGGACTCTAGCAGGCAGGCTCGGTGAGGGTAATGGCGGGTTGCGGTGCGGCCATGCACCGCGGCATGAAAATAAAATAAAGATTGGGAGGGCTGGGCTGGATGGGAAGTCAGGGGGCCATGGTGGTAAGTTGGGGGGGCTGGGCCCCGAGGTGCCCCACTGTAGCTATGGAGCTGCTCTACAGCATCCACTCTGCAACTGCTCCCTGGGACAGCCTCTTTACGGCAGCCCACCCTCCACAATCTAAATGTACCCAGAGGCTCAATCAAAGTGGGGAGCCCTGCTTTAATCACTACCAGGGGTCATTTTGTAGAAAAAGAGGTGCAGGAGTTCATTAGCATAACTTATTAGCATAACTTATTTGCATGTGCCACACCCCCTGACATCACCGGAAGTGAGTCAGAAGGCAACACCCACCACTCAGACTCCACTGGACTGTTTTGGATTGCTAGCTATTGGGGGGGGGATGTGCAGATCTGCCCTCGCAGAGGAGGGAGAGCTTGTACCTGAATAAAACTTGGTCTTAAAGGTGCCACTGGACTGCTTTGGACTGGGGGGCAGGGGGGGCTCTGCAATTTACCTGGCTGCTTCTTGCTCTGACTGAGATCTGCTGGGAGAAGGGGGGGGGCTTGTTGCATATGCCACACACCCTGACATCACTGGAAGTGTGTCAGAAGGCAACACCCACCGCTCAGGCTCCACTGGACTCTTTTGGATTGCTAGCTGTGGGGGGGAGGGGAACGTGCAGATCTTCCCTCACAGAGGAGGGAGAGCTTGTATCTGAAGGCAGGCCGGAGGGGGGGGTCCTCTGCAACTTACCTGGCTGCTTCTTGCTCCTCGTGACCCGACTGAGGGCTGCTGGGAGCAGGGGGTGTGGCTAGTTGCATGTGCCCGCCCCCTGGGCTCCTTACTGCCGGAGCTCCGCTCCTGTGCACTCCCGGAAGAAATGACCCCTGATCACTACACCACTTATCCTCTCAATTCTATCTGTCCTGGGAGATGATCCTAACCTCACCAGCTACAGCAAGGGTCTCCAACATAGTGCCCAGGGGCACCGTGACACCAGCTGACATCTCTCCTGGTGCCTGTCAAGAGTTTTTAGACAGCTGCAAGGTGGGTTGGCAGCTTTTGCCCAGCCAGGCATCTGACCGACCGGTGGAGAACTGATTGGATATGTAGATTCTTTTTCTTAAAAGTGGCTTTGGCAGCAGCTGCCAACAAGCACAAGGGTTTTCGTGGTGTGATTGAAGGTAAGCTAACAGAGAGAGGCAACGAACTAATTGAAAGCCAGTGTGGCATGGCTGTTAGAGCGTCAGACTAGGATCTCAGAGGTCCATGTTCCAATGCCCACCCTGCCATGAAAGCTGGCTAGGTGACCTTGGGCCTGTCGCGTACTTGCAGGCCTTATCTGCTTTGCAGGGTTGTTGTGGAGATAAAATGGAGACCAGTTGAAGGATATATGTCACTCTGAAGCCCCACTGGAGAGAAAGGTAAGGTAACAACAACAAATTTTTTGATAGATAATGAAAGGGGGAGCAATAGGGTTGCCAGGTCCTAAGCTCTCACCAGCGGGGGTGGGGGGGAGTTCTCCGGGAGTGGGGAGCAGGGCGATGTCACCCCACACAACATCCCAAACATGATGACATCACACAAGAGTGAAATCATCATGGTGGGTGTCATGGGCGTGGATGAGGATGAACTGACAGTGCCTGCAGAGACCACAGCTGGCCCCTCTGAAGCAGCAGAGGAGGGTAGCTGGCAAGTGCCTGCAGCAGCAGTCTTCACACCTGGCCCAGATAAGAAGGAAGAACTGCAAGCTGAAAGTCCTCCTGACTCACCCCCACGTGTGACTCGTTTAAGGGAGCGACTGTAGCAAAACTTAGCAACCAGGTGACAAGAGGCCAGGCTACAGGGAAGACGCTCAGCTAGCCCAGAGTTCTAACAGAAGCCTGGCCGATCGTGCAGCTGGCTAATTGGTAGTAGCATTTAACTCCACACTCTGGGCAGTATTCTTCGTGGAAGCAACGAGTCAGCTTCGTGTTACTTACATCCACTTTGGCTCAGCTGTTGCACCTAGACCTTCAGAACCCCTGGTTTTGGACTTGGCTCTGTGTTCCTGGCTCCTGACCCCGTTTTGGCTTTGGACTTTGCACTGTCTTCTTGGCTCCTGACTGTGGCCTGTTCTGGATTCCCTTTGACTGGCACCGCAGGCCGTGACAGGGGGTATCCAGCCTGAAATTCAGAATTTTGAGAGTTGAAAGTGTGTGGGCAAGGATAGAGCGAGGGAAAAAAGAAGGGGATATTGTTCTGGGGGTATACTACAGACCTCCGAACCAACCGGAGGAACTGGGTGATGCATTTGTACAACAGCTTCCTAAACTTTCACAGAAACAGGATGTTGTGGTTATGGGAGATTTCAACTATCCAGATATTTGCTGGAAATCTAACTCTGCTAGACATGGGGCATCCCGCAGATTCTTGAATAGTCTTGCGGACAACCATCTCTCAGAAGGTGGAGGTGGGAACTAGAGG
>NW_015169870.1:127602-136079 GCF_001447785.1 Gekko japonicus | reverse complement strand
TAGAGCTGCCTCGATGTTGCGCCCCCGTTTGCCCCGACACTATTGGCCAATTTCACACCCGAAGCTGCGGGGCTGCATTTTGACTCGCGGCTTCGCCCGATTTCCCCCGCAGTTTCGTGATCCTGTTTTTTGAGGATCACGAAACTGCGAAGGAGATCGGGTGAAACTGTGGGTCAAATGCAGCCCCGTGGCTTCGGGTGTGAAATTGACCGATAGTATCTGGGCAAACGGCGGTGCAACATCAAGGCAGCTCTAGTGCGAAATCAGCCCAGCTCTTTTTTATAAAATGATAAAACTACATCCCAGTAGAATATAGACAGAAACCTGAATTCCTAGCGGAGGCAACTTTAAACAAATATATAAAGCTCTTCTAAGTGATTCCCCCCCACACACCCCTGTGACAAAAACCAAACCTGGAACTCATGCAGGAAAACAATTAATGTTGCCATTGCTTGCTTTGCAGGGATTAATTAGGAGGGAGCGGGGGAAAAAAATAACAGCAGGTACGGGACACACAATCACTGCCTGGGTCTTAAAGCTGGAGGAATTTTGAGTTGACAATGAAAAATCTGCTCCCCACAAGTTTTTTCCAATTGGTTTTCTATTGTTGCCCAGTTAACTTTAATAATAGCCAGCCAATAGGAAAATAAAACAGCGGGAGGAGGCATTCGTGCGAGTCAAGCCGGTCTTCGCGGAAGCTTCGGCCGCCTCCCACCAGTTTCTTGCTGGCACCGACAAAGCGCCGGACTGAAAATGAGACACAAACAGTGTTTGAGAACGCAACAGACAGAACAGGGTTCCCAGGAGGTCGGTCACAT
The DNA here is from genome assembly GCF_001447785.1 of Gekko japonicus. NCBI lineage: Eukaryota > Metazoa > Chordata > Lepidosauria > Squamata > Gekkonidae > Gekko > Gekko japonicus. The sequence continues at coordinate 135,261 of NW_015169870.1, read as the reverse complement.
CTGAGGCACTCGGCTTTCCATAGTTGGCTATCAAAGTCACTTTCACAAACACATGAATTTTGATTAGCTTGGCCGTCTCCTTTTTTTCCCCCTCTCTCTCTTTGGATTTTACTTGTTTTGTTTTGTAAAGTACTTTTATGAAGCCGGCCAGGGAAACTGACACTGCTCTCGAAATTACCCAGGTGTCTTTGCAAATGACTGCAAAAATAGGGCGGTCTGGGTGCCCTCTGTAACTTCATCGCCACACTCTGAACAAGTTCCCTTGCGGAACAAAAGCTTTCCATGATTGCTTTCTCTTTGATATTTAAAACAATGGGCGGCAGGGGTGGGGGTGGGAGGAAGCAATGATAAGAATTCCAGAATGATTATCGTGGTTCAGAGTGAAGTGTTTACTACAAAGTCACACTATTTTAGAATCATAAAATAGTGATTGCAGTGTCCTGATTAACAGGCACGGCTGACTCTCAAAGCACAGAGTCTCAAGAGAGCCAGTTTGGTGTAGCTGGTTAAGTGTGCGGACTCTAATCTGGGAGAACCCGGTTTGATTCCCCACTCCTCCACTTACAGCTGCTGGATGACCTTGGGCAAGACATAGTTCTGTCAGATCTGTTATTTTTTTTTAAAAAATAACATTTTTATTATAACAAACATGCAACATACAGCAGGTAGAACAGTATAACATATTACAATATACACTACTGTAGCATTGTTTCCAAGAAATAACAAATTTAGCTTCAACTTAACATTTAAATTACTATCATTTACCAAAGATTTAAGTCATCAATTATTTTTAGTACTTTCTTTTTGTTGCATTAAATACTGTAAAATCGGAAACCGTACTGAAATAAAACTGGATGAAGTTGCTTGTGTATATACATCTTTAAGATTTTCTGCAACTCAAGTCATAATAAACATATTCCATCATTCTGAGTGCCAATTTTGTCTTGCTGAGCTTATTTTGTTTTCTTAGCCAAATCGCTCACTCACAACTTTAACGCCCATAGCTCACAAAGTAGAACTTTTGCTCACAAGACTCCACACCTTAAAGAGAGCATTGATTTCAACCCGCCACTCATTTGAGCTGTGACAGGGCTGGGACGCTATGGCCACTGATCACCTTCCATAGCAAGTGTGTTGGCAAATGTGATGATCTTTTTCACTCACACAGAGTGCCGACCCCCCTCCACAACCTCTCTCCCACAGGTTCAGAGATACAGGTAGTGATGGAAGCACTGATATGGTCATGTGCTAAACTCCAGCACAAGTAGAAAACATGTTCTGGAAGTGCAGCACTCCATGAGCTGTTCAGGAGCTGTCCTTGAGACAGAAACACCATTTTAGGGCAAATATCAGGAGCGGAGCACATAGGTAGTTCCATAAGTATCACCTTCTCAGAGCCGCAGATTAGAGCAAAAGCTCTGAATTTCTAACTGCGACATAACTTAAGCGAAACAGGGCATGCCAAATCACAATCTCACCTTGTGTGTCGCAAGCAGGGGTCATTTTGTAGAAAAAGTGGTCCAGGAGCTCATTAGCATAACTCATTTGCATATGCCACACCCCTTGACATCACCGGAAGTGTGTCAGAAGGCAACACCCACCGCTCAGGCTCCACTGGACTGTTTTGGATTGCTAGCTATTGGGGGGGGGACATGCAGATCTGTCCTCACAGAGGAGGGAGAGCTTGTACCTGAATAAAATTTGGTCTTAAAGGTGCCACTGGGCTGCTTTGGACCGGCGGGCCAGGGGGGAAGCTCTGCAACTTACCTGGCTGCTTCTTGCGCTGACTGAGGGCTGTTGGGAGCAGGGGTGGGGCTTGTTGCATGCGCCCTGGGCTCTTTACTGCCGGAGCTCCGCTCCTGTGCGCTCCTGCAGGAAATGACCCCTGGTCGCAAGAAACACAATTTGTTACATTCTGTATAAAATTTGTTCTTCACTCCACCATCTTTGGAGCAGTTGATTCTACCTGGAGGGGCTGCTCTCCTGTTTCATTGCAATAAAAAAGTTACATTGTTCTTCCCTGATCTTTGTCTGTGTGTATGTACTGGGCAACCACACAGAGAAAAACCACCCTTTGCGTGCAACAGTAGGTCAGGCATTCACACTTTGCTACCCTTCTTGCTTCTTTTAAAATATATAGAGACATTCCAGGCCCTCTCTCCCACTCACAGAGGTCCTTTCTGCACTTGGATCTCATCCCTGGTTTTATCAGAGTTCAAGTCGTAACACAATACCTTGCATTTATCCCTGTTAGAACTGCATCTGTTTATCCCAGGACTAGTGCGGGGCGAAACCGGGGTGACCGCAATATAATGTGGGGGAAAAAAACACCCTGAGATAATTACAGGGGTGAACTTGAGTGTAGTGGTAGAATATAAAAATACCCCAAGCTAATTACAGGGGTGAACTCGAGTGTAGTGTAGAATGTAAATTTGGGGAGAGGGCTGAACCAGGATTTAAAGTCTTTTGTGGAATCACCCAGAGACATCACCGGTGTTTAGGACTGAATTAGTGTGAGTAAGCTGAATTAGTGTGAGCTAGCCCACAGTTTTTTTAGCCTGTGGCTCACACATTTTTGTCTTGGCTCAAAAAGGAGGGCTCCAGAGCAAACTAATTTATGCAGCAGCCAAATCGCTCGTTCACAACTTGAATGCCAGTAGCTCACAAAGTAGAATTTTAGCTCACAAGACTTCACAGTTTAGAGGGAACATTGGACATCACCTGACAGGGTAAACCAGACCCCTTTGATAATTGCCCTTCACTCAGACACGGGGGACTCAAACACTATTTCATTCACACGCTGCCACCATTTATTCAGATGGTCCAGCTAACTTGCTCCCAGACTATCTGGAGCTTTTAATTCTAGAGCTTTCAAACCAACACTTTGAATTTTGAAACAAAATGGTACCCAGTGAAACTCTTGACCTGCTAGCGAGCTGTGTTTGTTTCTAGCCCTACCAGTCCATAGGCTTGCCTTTGATTTCTGAATTAACGGTAGTTTCCCCCAAAAAAATGGTCTTCATGGTATCCCCCACAGAGACTCCATTACAGTAATCTAGCCTTGCAGGGAAAGATTATGAATAACCCCAGCCAAACAGATTTTTTGACAGACCAATGGTCTGATTCTGTATAAGGCAGCTTCCATGTGTCCATTTGCAGGGAGCTGGTTCTTTTAAATAAAAGTCGAAGGAGAGTATTCATTAAGGGGATTCTCCTCCCCATCGAATCAGAACAGTCCTTTCTTCTGTCTTATTCTTGTTCGGATCAAGCCTCAGACACCTGCTCGTAGTACTTCCTTCATTATTCTCATTGATGAGCTGATGTCGAATCAGCCCACACATATTCAGTCTGATTGATTTTGCCTCTTGCTGCAGACACATGCCAATTAACTCCCGCCAGCAAAATTCTTATGGTGTCAGTCAAATGTGTCCCACACGTCAGAACAAAGGCACAGATTCTAATTCTGTCATCTGTGAGCTTATGTAGTACACTGATTAATAGAAAGGGGTATGAAGGGTTACGGATATCCAGATGGGTCTGGAGTTCTCCTGGGTTTATGGCTGATCCCCAGATGAAAGATTCCCCATGGGGGAAATGGCAGTTTCAAAGATCTGGTTTCTTTCTTGTCCCCTGCTAGCCTAATGGTCCAACTTTTAACTGACCCCTATACATCAGAGTGGTCACAGGCCATAGTGAAAAAGGTGGGTACCCGAGGTATTGACCTGGAACCCTTCTATAACTGTGGTGAGGTAGCAATCCTGCAGGTGGTCAGGAGGAGAATTTGGGATATAGAGGTGCAGATCATTAATGCCGGCAGTCTTGGGGGTTTCTCTCCCTACTCATTACCCCTCTTTCTCTCACATACATCCATGGTACCGTATATCGCCAATTTGACAATCCCAGTTTTTAGGAGGGTCTTTATGCTTGCAAGGTTTAACCTTTTACCTTCAGTAGCAGTCTCAGGTAGATACAGGGGTCTTCCGTATAAGGATAGACTTTGCAATCTTGGGTAACCTGATTCTGTTACCCATATTCTTTTTCGTTGTCCTAAATACTCCTTTATGCACAATATTTTGATTCCCCCTCTTCTCCCTTCGCAGAGAGACTTTCTGGATAGGGATTTAAATTTCTTTCTAGCAGACAAGAGCCCAGCAATAACGCTATCTGTTGCAGAATTTCTGACCCATGTATGGAAGTCAAGAGTAATATTCTGTAAATCCTGTAAACCATGCTAGGATTGCCTTGTGTTTTGAGATATAGGGAATATTGGTTGATGTTGTTTCTTGTACCCACCCTTTCACTTTTTCCTTTGTTTGATTTATCTATGTTATGCCGAATAAAGGTTTTCTTCTTCTTCTTCTTCTTGTCCCCAAATTCCGCCGCTCTTGGATCCCTCTCCCAGACCTCAACGTATTTCTCAAGCTGGAGCTAGCAACCCTAATTTCTTGGCCAAGGTCTCCTGATTACCCCTGATAGAGAACATCTCCCATAATTCTCAATGGGTGGCAATCCAGGCACGTTAGGAATAGCATTGCTTTAGGGAGGGAGGGGATTCTTAATTCAAAAATTCACTTTTTTAACATATATGTATCGATTTCTCTTATTCTATCTTTTAAAAGAGGAATTCCTTTCATTGCTCTTTGAAGGCAAATCTGTGCCTCCTTTTGGATCCTCAGCACTCGCAGTTTGTTTATGTTATGCAGAAGGACGGAAAGCTTTGGAAAGGCACTGTGTCGCCTTTGAGCGTCTACGGAGTAAAATTCTGAAAGTGGCAGAACCTAGCTGCCTGCCTCTTCTCTCTTCAATTTTCTCTTTGATCCAGATTGAATTTATTAGAAACATACTTCAAATTCTTTAAACAAGAATAAGAAATGGATTGACATTGAGTTAAAAGGGGGGGGGATAAAGTGAATTTATCTCAGCAACACTAGTTGGGAGTAAAAAGGTAAAGGTAAAGGTTCCCCTGCTCGAAAGCCAGTCGAATCCGACTCTAGGGTTGCGGTGCTCATCTCCGTTTCAAAGCCGAAGAGCCAGCGCTGTCCGAAGACGTTTCCGTGGTCATGTGGCCGGCATGACTAAACACCCAGGCGCACGGAACGCTGTTCCCTTCCCACCGAAGTGGTACCTATTTATCTACTTGCAATTTCTTGCTTTCGAACTGCTAGGTTGGCAGGAGCTGGAACTAGAGATGGGAGCTCACTCCATCATGCGGCACCCGGGTCTTGAACTGCTGAACTACTGACCTTCCACAGCCTGCAGTTCAGAGCCACTGCTGTTTGCTAAAGCAGCCAGGAGTGGCCATATGGAGGCCCCTTTGAGAAAGCCTTTGTAATCCGTTTTAGTAGCAGGCTACTAAATGGATTTTTTTAGTGTCAGTTCAGACACAACCATTTTAGCAACCGGCTGCTAACGGGTTTGATTCAGGGCTGCCTTTCAAAGCCAGAATAATGTACTTGGAGTTCCACTGGTGTGGGAATTCACTGCCACAGGAAGTGGTGGCGGCTACAAGCATGGACGGCTTCAAAAGGGAATTAGATAAGCATATGGAGCAGAGGTCCATCAGTGGCTATTAGCCACAAGGTATAGATAGGGACTCTGGGGCAAGTGATGCTCTGTCTTCTTGGTGCTTGGGGGGGTCAACACTGGGAGGGCTTCTAATGTCCTGGCCCCACTGGTGGACCTCCTGATGGCACCTGGTATTTCTGGCCACTGTGTGATACAGAGTGTTGGACTGGATGGGCCTTTGGCCTGATCCAACATTGGCATCTCTTATGTTCTTATGCATCATTAACAGAACTGCACCATTATATGTTGCTGGCTCTGATTCCAGAGGAGCGGATAAACTAGTCCAAATGTGTTGTCTGCAGTGGAACTCAACATCTCACCAAAAGACAACTAGTGTTGCCGTCCGGGGACCCTGTTGGGGTGGCCATCCCCCCGATGGGGGCGGAGGTCCCCCCACTTTCGAGGGGCCCCATTCGCTGATGGCCAGCTGGCCAGTGGGGGAGCCCTGCCCCCGAAGAGCCCCGTCACTCCTGATGTGCCCGGCATGATTACGTCAACTGGAGGTGATGTCCTTATGCCGAGTACATCACAAGGGGAACACTCCAGCATTTGGGTTAAAATGCTAGAGCGTCCACTGTACAATGTGCCCAGTGGGATGATGTAACTTCCGGGTGACAGGAGCACCCCTGTAGGAGCAGCCCGCACCAGCAGCCAGATAAGACCTGGCGACCCTCGACCCTGTCTGGACTCTCTTATGAGAATGATTAAAGGAGACAACCGAGATCAGGAAGACCTGAAACCCAAGACAGCAACCCAAGAAGAGATTGCACATAGATGGAAGACTCTAGATGGGACCTGGAGATCCCCCGGAATTACAGCTCACCTCTAGACTGCAGAGATCAGTTGTCCTGGAGAAAATGGATATTTTGGAGGGGGGACTTTAGGGCATTGCACCCCACTGAGGTCCCTGTCCTCCCCAGGCTCCAACCCCAAATATTCAGGAGTTTCTCAACCTGAAGCTGACAACACTACCCTCATGTGCCCTACCAGTGGCTGGGGGTATAGGGCACACCTAGGGAGACTCCAGACACACGTGAAGGGATAGGGGAAGTCTTTTCAAAGTTTCTCTGATATTTAGTAGAATTAATATTGAAGCCACCCTCTTCTTCCTTTCCTAATTTTTAAAAAAGAGATACATCCTCCTTCCTTCCATTAAAGTATTGTATGGATTACTTCACTGCCAGCGATAAGCAACCTGTTAAATTATTGGGTGGGAGGGACTGCGAAATACACGGCTCCCACACCCGTGCAGACTCTTTGTTTTAGGTTTCACTCCTGTGACTGAAAATTGCATTATACCTCAGACGTTGTAATGCATCGTTTTTGTTTTCCCCCCAGTTGAAATCTCAATAAATACATTAACTATAATGATTTAGAGAAAGAAGCAAAAAAGAGAAGGCTTAAAATTGCCGGCCAATTTACAGTAGGCTTGTTGCCACATAAAATTATGGACTGGCTGCTACGAATAAATATTCAAATTATTGGCTTGCTCCTATTCTAGAATATGCAATGGAACTGTAAGTAAGTTTAAAATGATAGTTATAAGTGATAACAATATTATTACATTCAGCTTCATGTTTGTTTCTACTCCTCATAAATATGCTTTTTACAGGATAATGTATAGAAGAAAACACCTTCCAACTCCTAATGCCTTCACTTTACAGAGAGCTACCTGGCCAACAATGTGAAATGGAGAGCAAAAGCCAGCCAATTTAAAGTAGGTTTGTTGCCACATAAAATTATGGACTGGCTGCTACGAATAGATATTTAAATTATTGGCTTGCTCCTATCCAAGAAATGCAATGGAACTGATAATTCATTGAAGAAAACACCTTCCAACTCTATAAGAACTTTATAAAATTACTCTTGAGGAAGACCTTTGAAATGAGTGTAAAAACCGGTGTACTCATTGAGTAAAGAGAGGAAAATGCTGGACTCTGTTGAGAAAAGGAATAAGTTGGACTCTGTTTTAATGTAAAATTGAGATAATGAATAAGTTGGACAATGTTTCAATGCAAAATTTATCAAATGTGTCATTGTCATTGATCACAGTGGTTTCTTGTTTGTTGACATGGTGGCCAACCAGTTCCTCTG
>NW_015169870.1:120553-127385 GCF_001447785.1 Gekko japonicus | reverse complement strand
GAGGTGAAGGACTCTTACCTTTTCCTACAGTAACTCACAACCTCTTCACCAGCGACACAAGCTTCGTGTCTGAATTGTCAGTAAATAAGGGTTGTGAATGGGCGTGTCTGTTGCAGTTTGGTCATAGAGCTCACTGGAGAATCTGCTTCTTTTCTGTCCTTATGATTTTGGCACTCTGACTTTGCGTACCAGAAAGGCATTGCTATGCGTGACCGTCTCAATATGCGTGGCTGTCATTTGTGAATGGGGCAACATGCATATGCATTTCCCACTCCACCTGCGAGAGAAAGGAATGATACATCAGAGTTAGGGTTGTCAGGTCCCTCCGATCAGCCAACGGGGGCAGGGGGTGCACATACGGGAGCTGGGAAGATAGCCCGACATTTCCACAATGTGCCTACATGAACTGGTAGGCCTATCGGGGATATCGGAGGGGGTATGCCCTGGTTTTGAGACAAAACTCTATGGTAGAATTAGCTTCTACCATAGAGTTTTTACCGAAATCCTAGAGTGTCACCCCCAACTTCCTTGATGTGCCTATGTCACTTCCAGGTCACGTAGACACATTGTGGAAATGCTGGGTATCCCTCCCTTTTTGGAGGGAGGGGAATTCCCTTCTGCTGGCTAGCTTGCTGGCCATGGAGGGGTAGGACCTGACAGCAGGAGACCCCCCCACCCCCACTGGAGGGTCTGGTACCCCTAATCATTGCATATAGAATCGGCAGCATCCATGTGTGGCTTGGACGTCTTCCAGAGTTGCAACTGTCTACAAAGGTTAGGTCCAGTGTTCCCTCTAAGCTGAGTTAGTTGTGAGCTAGCTCACAGTTTTTTTAGCCTCCGGCTCACACATTTTCTGTCCCAGCTCAAGAAGGATGGCTCCAGAGCAAACTAATTTCTGCAGTAGCCAAATGGCTCACTCTCAGCTTTAGTGCCAGTAGCTCACAAAGTAGAATTTTTGCTCACGAGACTCCACAGCTTAGAGGGAACATCGGTTAGGTCCCGTGGAGGAAATGGCCTTGCCGGAGGGCGGAGTCTATGGCATCGTATCTCTGCTGAGCTCCATCCTCTCTCCAAACTCTGCCCACCACAGGCACCACCATGCCAATCTCTACGAACTTCCCAAGCCAGAGATGGCAACCCTAAGTGTATATGTACTGGATAGAAAAAATAAGTAGAAGGGGAGAGCTATGCATGTTGCCTTTCAGTGCACTTGATTTCCCTTTAATTGGAAAGGCCATCTATGCCTTTAAGAGATGATGTGACCAACAGAAGAGCTCCACTTCAACAGCAGGCCAAGAAAAACTATACCTGATGCATTTCTGCTGTTACAGCAAGAAGGAGGAGAAGGAGGAGGAGATTGGTTTTATAGCCCGCCCTTCACTCTGAGTCTCAGAGCAGCTTACAAACTCCTTTCCCTTCCCCTCCCCACAACAGACACCCTTTGAGGTAGGTGGGGCTGGGAGAGCTCTTTCGAGGACTGCTCTTTCAAGGACAGCCATGCCAGAACTATGGCTTGCCCAAGGTCATCCTGTAGCTGCAAGTGGAGGAGTGGGGAATCAAACCCAGTTCTCCCAGATTAGAGTCCATGCACTTAACCACTACACCAAAACTGGCTCTTAAGCCTCAAAAAAATCATGAAACACTCATAAATGTTCCTCTCCAGCTACAGGTGGGACCCCACCAAGAGAAAAGAAACCCCCAACTGAAAACCCTGAATCATTTGGGCAAATTAGTACAAAATGTCACTATTCTTTTAGCTGAGGTTGTCGTCTTCTTTCTGTGACAGAGGACAGACATTCAACATGAGAAACTTCTCCCATCAGGGCATTTCCATGTGGAGAAATGATGCAGTTATTATATTTCCTGACTGCCGTCCAGCTGTTCAAAGAGCAAGGCTCCAGCAGCCCCATTGGTGGCGATTCTGTTGAAAAATCTCATATATCCTTAAATCCCAGAATGCATCAGGAGACACGGCAGACATGGCTCCTCCCCCTGTTCAATGCCATGACCTGTCATCTCCTCCTCTATTTGGCCTTGTGTGTGAAAAGGATTTCAGATATGTTTCAGAGAAATGAGCAACTTCACATGCTCATTTCTCATCTCATCAAAGACAGGGGGTTGCAGTTGGTATGACTAATACAAAGGGGAAAAAACTGCAAATGGTGCAAACAATGCTTGTAATATTACAGTAATATGCTAGAACACTCAGAATTACAAAAAATGATTATACAAGATGTGATACAAAATTCTCCTTCGGTTACAGACGTGACGGAATTCTCCCAAGTAGACCTTCCGTTTCATAAAGAACTTCATCAAAACATCGATACTCAGAAAAGATGTGTCTTCTTATTTCATAACTATTCCATGCTTTCCCATCAATTTCCTCCAGGAGCGACGCACTCCCATCCACTAATTTTGCAATCTTTTCACAAATGCGGGCCTGTTTTTAATCATTTTTGTAATTTTGAGTGTTCTAGCATATTACTGTAATATTACAAGCATTGTTTGCACCATTTGCAGTTTTTTTCTCCTTTGTATTAGTCATTTCTCATATCGGGCAACTTCATATGCTCATTTCACTGAGTTTGTACGTACTAGGGTTGCCATTCCCCAGGTCCAGGCAGGGAATCTCCTGGTTTTTGGGGGCTTCTGCCCACCACCCACCAGCTGGCCGGTGGGGGAACCCCCAAACAGTGACATCACACTGTGATGCTCTGGTTTGTCCAGGCAGGGAATCTCCTGGTTTTGGGGGGCTTCTGCCCACCACCCGCCAGCTGGCTGATGTGGGAACCCCCAAACAGTGACATCACATGGTGACGCTCTGGTTTTGGGGGTAAAACTCTATGGTTTGAGGGCAATTTTACCATAGAGTTTTGCCTTCAAACCAGAGTGTTGCCGCGTGACATCGCTGACATGATGATGTCACTTCTGCATGGTGTCATTGTGTCATGGAGCCCCACCCCACTCCTGGAAGGTTCCCTCCCACACCCCACCAGCACGTTGATGAGACCGGGCAACCCTAGTACATACTTGTACTGGTTCATCCCCCAAATGGAAAATTGCATCCCATCCATACAATTTCACAAGTCATGGAAGGGGGGAAAAGCTATGTTACTGTTGAGATTAAATAAATGGTCTGTGTCATGGTAGCAGGGTTGCAGCCTGGTCCAGCAATCCCCCCAGACCCCAATGAACATACAATTTCACAAGTCATGGAAGGGGGGGAAAAGCTATGTTACTGTCAAGATTAAATAAATAGTCTTTGTCATGGTAACAGGGTTGCAACCTGGTCCAGTAATCCCCCCAGACCCCAATGAAGAGTGCCCATTCCCTTCTTCTTCCCACACTCAGACCTATCTCCAAGAATCACAACTGATGTTCAAATTGCAGGGATCAATTCCCCTGAAGAAAATGGCTTCTTTTGGAGGGTGGACCCTATGGTATTATAACAACTGAAGTCCCTCACCTAAGAATATAAAAGAAGCCAATGTTGGATCAGGCCAAAGGCCCATCCAGTCCAACACTCTGTATCACACAGTGGCCAGAAATACCAGTGCCATCAGGAAATCCACCAGTGGGGCCACCTCTCCAAACCCTGAACTGATGAATCCCCCAAATCTCCCAGAATTCCAAAACCCTACATGGGCCTTGCAGACAGGTGTTTAATAGGAAATATTGTAAGAGTGATAGAATGGAGTGCATGATAAGATATGTAAGGGGGACAGGAAGTGACATGATTATAATGGATCTTTGTGAGCACTGTGAAGACTGTGAACCTATTCAGTTGGTGTTGATAAAAAGTCAACTGGTGTGAAATAAACCGCGCAAAAGGTGTCTTGAGAGAAATGGAGACATGATTTAAATGTACTCCAGATGAATCAAGCGAACTGATATGTCGATACTAAAGTGCAATAAATATGTGGTAAAGTACCTTGCACAATTGACAGTTTTGCAGACAGAGGGAGTGGCCTACAGAACATCTCCATCTGCTCCAGAGGAACCAGTTGGTTTGACTGAGGAGCTGGTAAGCAGTTTCAAAGGAGTAGGTGGGGGGTGGGGAAATCTAGTGGTCTCTTGTGTCTAGGGTTGCCAACCTCCAGGTGGGGCCTGGGGATCTCCCACTATTACAACTGATCTCCAGACAATAGAGATCAGTTTCCCTGGAGAAAATTGACCCTTTGGAAGGTGGACTCTAAGGCAGGGGTGTCAAACATCATGGGAGCATCTGCCCAGCATTGCACTGCTGCCTCTCCGGTCTGCCTCTGTGGGTTTTTCCTCTGCACCCACCCCAGGGGGCATTGCAGTGAAAACACATTCACTTGGAGTTTACCAGCTGCTGTCCTTTATGCAGTTTCTATCTCCAGTGCCTGCCATTACGGATTATGGCACACATGGCCCAGCTTGACAAAGAGACATTTATGTCCGATCTGGCCCTTGTAACAAATGAGTTTGACACCTCTGCTCTAAGGAATTATACCTCACAGAAGTCCCTCCCCTCCCCAAACCCCGCCCTCCTCAGGCTCCACCCCCAAAATCTCCAGATATTTCCCAAACGGGAGCTAGCAGTGCTACTTATGTCACCAGGCCACTAAATTTGTATGAGGAGAATTTCTTTGTGTATCTGGGAAAAGGTATATATCTGTCGTAAGAAATGTCGTAAAATTTCATGGGTCATGTGATTTGGTATGATTTTAAGGAGTCACCCATAGCCCATGGCTTCTGGGGGAAAGGAGGAGGAACAATCAGCAGAACCCAAAACATAATATAATGGTTTTTCTTTCTTCTGCTTCACTGTTTTAAGTAAACATTCATTCCCTAAAGACAAATGGCTTTTTATGCGATAGCTTTAAAATATATTAAACACAATAAATCTTTGCCTAGAGGGATAGTATTCAGCAAAGGCGTGGGGGTTTTAATGAGTGGGTATATTTATTTATTTATATGAAGAAATCTAACACTGATATTTTTTTTAAGCCCGCACAATTTTTTTCCCACTGCAAAAATAATTTGTGGTGATCTCGTTTACAACGATATCTAGTCAAAGAGGTGTGGTGACAAACGGGCTGAGGGAAAAAATACGGAGAATAAAACATAGATTAGGAATAGCAAATGGTTAAAACCGGAAACCGAGCTCGAGGAAAATGTTTCCTCTGTGTTTTTGTTAAATATTCAGCTGTTCTAGAAATAAATAAATAAGGAACGCTCTCCTGGCATGAAATATTCATCATGCTGAGTGTGATTTTTGTACAATTCAGCTGGCTGTTCATCAGGATATATATATTTTTAAGTACCAACGTTATTCCAGATAGATAAATCCTTGATGAACAAAGGTGATCACTACCTGCCTGAAGACTGATGTCTTCAAAATAAGTTCAGGTACAGATGGAAAACAGGTTAAGAAAACACAAAACACTCACACAAACACACACACACAAATAAGCACAGCATGTTCAGAACTGAAAGAGACTTGAGCAAATTGCTTCAGCAGGCAATACCGGCGTACTGCATTGCCACAATTATGCCACAGCCGTGAATTGTCAGACTTGGCTCACGGCCAGCACATCCGTTTCTGGTACCTTATGCTAAGAAGCTGCACAAACGAAGCATAGCGGTTGCAAGGATTAGTGCAGTGATATGTGCGGTAGTCGAGTGCTTTCAGGGAGAAGGACAGCATAAAAAGGAGGAAAGATTATGGGACGGGCAGTTGCATGTTGGGACGCGGTAGACATTACGTGTGAAACAAGTTGGTTCCTCGGGTGCCTGACTTGAGTCCCAACCACATGTTCATGCGGGAACTAACTTTGAAAGCAGAGGTTCCCAATGTGGTGCCCACTGACATCTTTCCTGGTGGGGCCGGGTGGGGCTATTAGCCTTTGCAGATTTGATTGGCTGTGCAGATTTTTTTTAAAGCAGCTTTGTCAGCACCCACCACCACAGCACAAGGGTTTTCACTGTGTGACTGAAGATAAGCTTCAGCGGCCATTTTGTAGTTGGCTCCGCCTCCTGCGGCAGCCATTTTGTGCTTGCACCCCGTTTATTGAAAATATTTTACAGCATGTTAACATTAACAAAAATTAAATAACATTAACAAGGTTCCAAACAGTGGCGTATAACATACAATTCAGTGAAGAACGACATCATGAATGAAAGTTAAAATAACAGCATAGAAGTAGTTTTTAACCATAAATCATCAACTGGTATTTAGCTTTAGAAATATGTTCCCAGTCAAAAGTGTCTATTGTAATTTTGTCCAATATTGGATACCATTTATCTAATGGGTTATAGAAATCACAGGCACTTTGAGTTGTGGAGTTAAAAATGGAAAATTTTTCTAATAAGTAAAAGTCCCAAACTTTGTGGATCCAATGAGTGATTGTAGGAATGTGTTTGTCTTTCCATTTCCTAGCGATGAGGACTTTCGCTGCAGTAATGAGGATATTGATTAATTTTTGAATTCTCGGTGGGTAGACGTCTTGAGGCCAGAGGTTCAGCAATATTAAAGTAGGGTCTCTTGGGATGTCATGATTTGTAAATATCTTTATTTGGGTAATAATTTGTGACCAAAAAGTTTGGATTTTACTACAACTCCACCAACAGTGAAGGTAGATTCTCCTCCTCCTCCTCCCCTCTGTCACTCCACATGGCTCCTAACATCACAAAGGCGAAGAAAGCACTTCAGGCTTCCCTCCCATGCCATTTTCACCCATTTGCCCTTTCCTTGGGCTCCACATGTCCACCTGTGACCTATAATGTCACCTATAATGTCTATTTTGGCCCTGACTGGTCTCCTTGTAGAGGGCTCACATCATGCAATATGAGTGTAGTGGAAAGC
>NW_015169870.1:95553-118053 GCF_001447785.1 Gekko japonicus | reverse complement strand
CGTGCGCCTGAACGGTCCCACCGATGGAAGCCACTATGATCCACCCTGAATGCCAGGATGAACGTCCTGACCGAAGACTGCCTGGGAAGAAAATGGAGCCGAGTCGGAGAAACAACGACCCACCACCAGGGTGCCAGTAGGAAACCCCGTCCCTGTACTATGTGGCCCTAGTTAGGGAGAAGCGTTCTTAGAACCCTCTGTGTAAACCGCCCAGAGACCCCTAGGGGTCAGGGCGGTATAGAAATTGAATAAATAAATAAATAAATAAACACCTGTACCAGAGACCCTGGAGAGTCGCTGCCTGTCTTGAGTAGCCAATACTGACTATGATTGACCACACATGTCCATGTAAATGAATGTCAACTTATACTGAGAAAAGGGCCTACTGAGGGACTCCATTCTGATAGGAGAGATGAAAGTCCTACTTGACCTGGTGACCACATCCATTGAGAATCAAGCTTCTTCCTGTCTGGACAGTCATATTGTGAAGTTTGTCTCTGCCATCACAGTAAGATGCGAAAGAGTATTGGATCAGTGGATGAAATTTTGGAAGTGACTTTTAGATACAGAGACAAAGAGAACTCAATTAAAAGCTAAACAGTTAATTCAGTTGTTATATAGTGAACCTCACCTTAATTTCATGTTCACATAGGGATGTTAGAAAATGTGGCAGCTAGCTTAGAAATGGGGGTAAAGGTAAAGGTTGCCTTGCTCGAAAGCCAGTCGAGTCCGACTCTAGGGTTGCGGTGCTCATCTCCATTTCAAAGCCGAAGAGCCAGCGCTGTCTGAAGACATTTCCGTGGTCATGTGGCCGGCATGACTAAACACCAAGGCGCACGGAACGCTGTTACCTTCCCACCGAAGTGGTCCCTATTTATCTACTTGCAATTTCTTGCTTTCGAACTGCTAGGTTGGCAGGAGCTGGAACTAGAGATGGGAGCTCACTCCATCATGCGGCACCCAGGTCTTGAACTGCTGAACTACTGACCTTCCACAGCCTGCAGTTCAGCGTCTTAACCACTTGAGCCACCGCAGCTCCTAGAAATGGGGGTAGCCAGTGCCAAATGTATATTCATCTTAACATGAACATCAAGTAGTGCCTAGAGTTTACAGGACAGTTTTCTTGCCGTACTGCATAGCATTCCCCATGTAGCTATCAGAGATTACCTAAATAATCCAATTTGTGGGAAAGCAGCTAAGGGGGAACAGCAAATCTTATATTCGTCACACAAATAGAGTGTTGGTAGAATGAAAATCTATTACGTTTCCCTCTCAAAGTGAACCAGCACAAATAAAGGCTGGGTCATGAAGCATTGGTTCTGGACTAGTGCTGTGAACAATTCCCGTTGCCTCAGGTGAGTCCTTAGCTGTGTGAAACATGTCCTGAGGTAACAATGCTTCCTCAAAGGACACATTTTGTCAGGCTTCTGGCTAGTTATCCTTTCTTCCCCCTCATGTATTTGTGCTTGGACATGGCCAAATGGAAATCCAAGGTTGCCTACTTGAAAGCAGGGATCCTGTCAGGGAAGATCTTTCATCTTGTCGACAAGCTCTTCATAGGAGACAGATGTCACCCTATCTCATACCACCAACCCTCGAGGCAATATCGATGCTCAAAGTGAATTGCAAAGAGTTGTGACTTGTTCTCCCATGCCACTCTTGAGGAGAGCAAAGATTGCTTTCAACTATATGAAGGAAAAACCCTCTTTCTGGCAGGTTTTCCCCAATGAGAATAAGGACATTTTAGCTGCGCTTCAAGTATAACGTAAATAAACCCTGAAGGGAGATTTAATTCCCCTTTCTCTAGACAGGTTACCTCAGCAGGTCCAAGGCTGCTCTTTTACCACACAGAGCTCCTTTCCACAGAACCCTCACACATAAGTTAGGACTGACAGGTCTTTAACAGGATGCTGCCTTTACTCCCTAAACCGACCCCTCAAACCCTAACTAAAAGCCAAATAAAAGCCTGGCTAAGCTGACACTCCTTTCCTGAGTCACAATTCCCTGACCCAAGTTTTTCTTCACCTCACTTAAGCTGAGGTTGGCTCACGCCCTCCCAGCCAATGGTAGGGTTACCAACTTCCAGGCTGGGCCTGGGGATCTCAGGGAATTACAGCTGATCTCCAAAATACAGAGATCAGTTCCTCTGAAGAAAATGGCTGCTGTGGATGGTAGACTTGATGGCATTAGACCGCACTGCAGTCCCTCCCCATCCCCTGTCCTCTCCAGGCCCCACCCCCAATATCTCCAGAATTTTTCATATTAGAGTTGGCAACCCTAGCCAGTGGAGTTCCATGGGCTCTGAATGGCTGAATATCCTTTGTATTTGCATGAAACCAAAAGAGACAACACAGGTCACTTTGGTTGATGATCTCCATTTACATCTGGCTAAAGGCATGCTATTTAACACACACATACGTAAAGGTAAAGGTTCCCTTGCTCAAAAGCCAGTCGAATCTGACTCTAGGGTTGCGGTGCTCATCTCCGTTTCAAAGCCGAAGAGACAGCGCTGTCCAAAGACGTTTCGGTGGCCATGTGGCCGGCATGACTAAACACCAAGGCGCATGGAACGCTGTTACCTTCAACCAAAGTGGTACCTATTTATCTACTTGCAATTTCTTGCTTTCGAACTGCTAGGTTGGCAGGAGCTGGAACTAGAGATGGGAGCTCACTCCATCATGCGGCACCCAGGTCTTGAACTGCTGAACTACTGACCTTCCACAGCCTGCAGTTCAGCGTCTTAACCACTTGAGCCACCGCAGCTCCTAGAAATGGGGGTAGCCAGTGCCAAATGTATATTCATCTTAACATGAACATCAAGTGGTGCCTAGAGTTTACAGGACAGTTTTCTTGCCGTACTGCATAGCATTCCCCATGTAGCTATCAGAGATTACCTAAATAATCCAATTTGTGGGAAAGCAGCTAAGGGGGAACAGCAAATCTTATATTCGTCACACAAATAGAGTGTTGGTAGAATGAAAATCTATTACGTTTCCCTCTCAAAGTGAACCAGCACAAATAAAGGCTGGGTCATGAAGCATTGGTTCTGGACTAGTGCTGTGAACAATTCCCGTTGCCTCAGGTGAGTCCTTAGCTGTGTGAAACATGTCCTGAGGTAACAATGCTTCCTCAAAGGACACATTTTGTCAGGCTTCTGGCTAGTTATCCTTTCTTCCCCCTCATGTATTTGTGCTTGGACATGGCCAAATGGTAATCCAAGGTTGCCTACTTGAAAGCAGGGATCCTGTCAGGGAAGATCTTTCATCTTGTCGACAAGCTCTTCATGGGAGACAGATGTCACCCTATCTCATACCACCAACCCTCGAGGCAATATCGATGCTCAAAGTGAATTGCAAAGAGTTGTGACTTGTTCTCCCATGCCGCTCTGGAGGAGAGCAAGGATTGCTTTCAACTATATGCTTCTGAGAAGTACAGTCCGAAGAATCCTGGCCAATTCATTGGAGGAATGGGAAATGATTCGTATTTATCGACGATCAGTAGATTTGTAGCATCAAATGAAATGGTTCTCTATTGTGCAGCATCTCCTGACACCCTCCTATGGCCAAGGAATATTTGTCTGCCACTGTTATTGATACAAACTCTACGGAAACCTGATTAGAACGTGTTCACACCTTTTTACTCAGTCATCATATCATTTACAGGAGTAGGAAGAGAATGCGTCCCAAAATATGCATCCCAAAAAAAAGAGATGGAAAACAAAACAAAAAAAGATGTATTAATGTGAAACAACTGCCAACATGTAAAAGTCCCCCACCTCGATATCTCCCTGATATTTCTTTATTTACTTCATTTATCCCCAACCATTCTCCCCGATGGGGTCCCAAAGTGGCTGACATCATTATCCTCTCATCTAATTTATTCTCACAACAATCCTGTGAGGTAGGTTAGGTTGAGAGAGTGTGACTGGTCCAAGGCCGCCCAGCGAACCTCCATGTCACGACTGGGGATTCGAACCTGAGCCTTTCAGTTTCTAGTCTGACGGACTTAACACAGTGGCTCTCAGATAGCTCCCCACCTGTAGTTTAACCCAGTTATTATGAATCCTATCCTCCCTTGCCAGCTGAAACAGCTCTCTGAGGTTTCCCTTGCTCGAATGCCAGCCGAATCCAACTCTAGGGGACAGTGCTCATCTCCGTTTCCAAGCCGAAGAGTCAGCGCTGTCCAAAGACATTTCCGTGGTCATGTGGCCAGCATGATTAGACGCTGAGGTGCACAGAATGCTGTTATCTTCCCACTGAAGCAGTACCTATTTATCTACTTGCAATTTCTTGTTTTCAAACTGCTAGGTTGACAGGAGCTGGGACCAGAGTCGGGAGCTCACTCCATCATGTGGCACTCGGGTCTCGAACTGCTGAACTAGCGACCTTCCAGCCTGCAGTTCAGTCGTCTACTAGCAAATATAAAAAAGGTTTGCAAATAATGAACTTAAAAATCTACTGTGTGTAGAATGAAAAGTTATTCTATTGAATAATAAAGCAGAGAAAGAGAGAATGGTGGGGGGGAATTCATGACTGTACTTGGAACAACAGGAAATGTAGCTTCTTGTGTTTGTTTCTAGATTCATTTTAAAGTGAGCTACTGTCATTCTCCCATTCCCCATATGAATAACCCTGGAGGAGCAGGCCAAAATCTTTTTCTGATTTCAAGAGTGTCCAAGAATTCCCAGCAGGATTCTTCCAAGCAGCCCACAAGCAGGACATGAAGGTAGCAGCAGCTTCTTCCCTTTCCCATCATGAAAAGAGCACTTTTGCCCATTTTTGGTAATTGATTTTACAGATAAAAATTTCTTCTAAACAAACAAAACAAAGGGTTTCTTCCACATTCTCATCTTCATCACTCGTATGTCCCTATTGTTTTCTTCTTCTTTTTTACACATGTTTTGCTCCCTCTAGTGGTTGATTCAATGTTACATTACTGTATGCTTGGCATAAAATCCTGCAGTTTAAATCTTCAAGGAATTATGCCGGACATACAGCAATGTAGTATCAAATTGACCATGAGAGGGAGTAAAACTTGGGCAGAAAACCCCCCACCAAAGCAATACGGACACACAAGCAATGAAAATAACAATGTGGAAGAGCCCAACAAACAAAAACCGCTCACAATTTTTTACCCATGCTAGGGATGCCAAATAATTCTTCATATTATACAGTTGGAATCAAAGAACAATGAGTTGGATCCAGCATAAAATTTCTGTTTGCACTGGAGCTCTTGAACAAGCAGAAATGCAAGGGGGGGGAGACTGTGGTAGCCACTTGCACCAACTCAGGCTTATTGTATTCGTACTTGTGCTTCTGCTTGTGCAAAATCTTGTGCAACCAGTTTCTGGGAACTATAAAATATAAGGATGAAAGTGTGAGGTGTCATACAAGATCTTACACAATTGAACAGTACTGAGACTTTTTAATGTTTCTACTTGCCCATCTCTAGAGCTCAGCCATTGTTTCCATCCCCAAACACTGAATGTGTTCAACTTTTGTTCAACATTTGAAAGAATGAAAGATGCCAGTAGGAACTTCTGTTTTTTCTGTTTTTCAGCATTTAAAATATATCATTTATCCTATCATGATCTTGTCCTCTGTTTCAGTATTTTTAAAATCTTTTTTTAAACACTTGTATATTTATTGATTTCGTCACGTCATTTATAGTTCACCTTTTTTCACAGAAGGCTTAAACGGATTAGAAAATGAAAGGCTGACAATAAATACATTAGAACCATTTGGCTCTTTCTAGCAGCCATAAATCATATAGACACCCATCTGTTGTTACCAGGTTCAGGTTTAAAGTATTGGCTATCACATACAAAGCCCTTCATGGCCTTTGGCCCTCTTATTTGTGGAACTGCCTCTCTTCCATGCTGTACCATGACCACTTTGTTCAAGTCAGCGAGGGCTTTTACAGGTTCTGACATGCAGGCAAAATCCACAACTACTCGTACATCTGCTTTCTCCATTGTGGCTCCTGAGAGCCAGTTTGGTGTAGTGGTTAAGTGTGTGCACTCTGATCTGGGAGAATTGGGTTTGATTCCCCACTCCTCCACTTGCACCTGCTGGATGACCCTCGGCAAGCTATAGTCCTGGCACAGCTGTTCTTGAAAAAAGAGCAGTTTCTGTCAGAGCTCTCTCAGCCCCACCTACCTCTCAGGGTGTCTGTTGTGGGGAGGGGAAGGGAAAGGAGTTTGTAAGCCACTCTGAGACTCCCTTGGGTAGTGAAGGGCGGGGTTTAAATCCAAACTCTTCTTCTTCTTCTTCTTCTTCTTCTTCTTCTTCTTCTTCTTCTTCTTCTTCTTCTTCTTCTTCTTCTTCTTCTTCTTCTTCTTCTTCTTCTTCTTCTTCTTCTTGTGGAACAGTTTGCCTGAGGAGGTCAGGAAAGTTCCCATACTCCTGGCCTTCCACAAACTATGCAAAACTGAACTGTTCAAGAGGGCTATTTTGCACAAGTGATAGGGTTGCCCTGTGTACAATAGTTTTACAAACTCACTTGGATAAATGATTAAGAACTGTGTTCTATATTGCTGTGTTTAGCTTCTTGCAAGTAGGATTCTATCTATGTAATTCCTGTACCGTTTCATGCTCTTTCTGCTGTTTCCAGACTTCTAAAATCCTAATGCATTGGTTACTGAATGCTTCATTGTTTTTGTGACTGGCTCACTATGTGTAATCCATCTTGAGTTGCTGGGAGAAAGGAGGACGAGAAATAAAGTAAATACATAAATAAAATAAAACCAAATGGAGCAACTGCAGAACAAGGATAATATGCTCATTCCATCTGGCTCTTTATATATATATTTGCGATGCAAACTTTATTGGAATCAAGAATGCAATACGATCAATTTGAAAATACCAGAGTGAAATATATTCTCATGGTGCTAAATAACAGAATTAAATCCAATACAGATAATATCCTAAAACAAGTAACTACTGTTCAAAAAACTCTATACAGGGAAGGCTAGCAGTAAGCCCAAAATAGGGAGTTAAAATAAGCCCAGTTCGATACCCAGTGAAAAGTGGGTGTCTTTAAGAGGAAACATAGAAAAGATGGTGGTAATGAAGCATCGTTAATCATAAGAGGTCTCAACAGTGGATAAAATCAAAGAGTACTTCACAAGTAAAGCTAGGTGTTATGTATGCAGACCGCCAGCAGGGGTCCACGGCTAAGCAGGAGCTTGGTCCCCAAACACAAAGGGGATCTAGGATCCTAGTCCACCTAGAGTCCACCAATAGAACGATTGGTGGGAAATTCAAACCTTCCAATAGGGACAGAGGTGTGCCGGGTGGAGTGTATATCGTTGGCCTTGCAGGGCCGTTTTTCCTTGTCTTGTTGTGAAGTACAATAAACATGTCTGAACACACGTCAAAGTCTGCGTTCTCCATGCGTTGAACCCAGTACTTTTCACTAGGTATGGTAGCTGACATTGGACGGAAGGAGATCATAGTCTGTCATGTATTGTAAGTCACGGTCCCAGGTGCGAACAAATTTAGAGTAAACTTTGTGGGTGCCAGTTTGGGCTTGGTGCAATGAATCAGCGATTTGAGCCATCATGAACTGGTCCCATATTTTATCATACCAGGCCTGCAACATTGGAGGAGTTGAGGACTTTTAAACTGAAGCGATAGTTAGACGGGCAGCAGCCAATAGTATCGAGGTAAGTTCTTTCAGCACAGCATTTCTCATTAAATCAAGGAATAGAAGTTCTGGTGTAGCCTGAAGTGCTTGTGATGTGATTGCATTCATGTGGATCAAGACCTCCTCCCAGAAAGATTGAATTACAGGGCAATTCCACCAGCAATGCATATAATCTCCAATAGATCCACAGTTCTTCCAACACAATGGGCACAAGATGGAAGATTGAATTACAGGGCAATTCCACCAACAATGCATATAATCTCCAATAGATCCACAGTTCTTCCAACACAATGGACACAAGATGGATTTCATTCTAAGTTCAGTTCGGAATTCCATCTGGCTCTTGATATCAAGTTGTGGAATTTTGTACTAGCTGAAGCTTCTGAGTTGTCTTCATGGGTAGTTCCGTGCTACTGTAGTCTAGCCTCAAGGTTATTATGGCATGGATCCAAATAGCCATATTGGCCTGGGACAGAGGACGCCATTTCCCATGTAAATGGAGATGGGGGAGGGGGGAGCATGCAGTCACAGCTGACTTTACTAGCTTCTCCAGCAATAACAACTCCCTAACTCTGTCATTGTTTTCTTCTTTTTCTTTTGTGACTTGGGTAGTGGTCCCCAGGTTACTGTTAGGGCCTGTTTTTAGTAATGGCCAATTAAATGTGAAGGGGTGAGTCTTCTTTGTCATTGTTTACCACAGAGTCTAGCTTCTGCTGTACAAAACAAATTTGATTTACCTTCCCTCAGGGGTTCAGGCCAAGTCTTCCCTTGCAATCTGTAATAGCCTTTTTCAGCTGTTCCATAATATCTTGTTTTGTAATAAGTTTCATGAGGAGAATTTTTTTGGGGGGGGGGCAGTTAACAGCAACAGCATAATATGTGATTTCAGAAATCAGATTATGCACTCTGTCTTAATTTTATGCCAATGGCCAATCAAGGTGGGCAGCTGTTTTTTTCTGAAGCAATAGAAGAAAGTTGGAGTCCAATGGCACCTTTAAGACCAACAAGGATTCATTCGAAGTGTGTGTGCCAATGACCAATGACATTTATTTGCATGCATCTAAAGCTAGTGGGTCCTTCTCCCCTTCCATCAGAAGAAACACCTCCTTTTGAAATAAAGTATTTTGTGTTTGTCAGTTCAGCTAACATTCTGCAATGAAATGTCTTTGTGAAAGAAGCCTATTAAAATGAGTAGGGTTTTTCCGTGATTTTCTTTTATTAGCTCATATTACCTATAAAATATTAATTAGCACAAAACAATCACATGTGTGGGGGAATAAAAAGGATCTGTACTGTTGTGCAGACCTAAATCTAAGAAATCACTGTTTCTTGTATGCGTGTTTGCACATGCGTGCATTATATAAGGGATTTTTTTGTTCAGGTTTGTTGTGTTGTATTGCAATGGACTGTTTGTCAAAGACTAAGTGGTATTTCTTTATTTAAAATATTTTTATCCCACCTCAGGATGGCTAACACTGCAGCATCCAGGTAGTGAGGACACAATGCATACCCATCCAATTAATGAACTGTCTGGCGGGGAAACTGACCTGGTGAAAGAGAAAGGCCCAGGCCTCGCCACCAGCATTGCACAGGAAGTGATGTCATCACACCAGTGATGTCCAGGTGATACTCTGGTCTTTGGGCAAAAACTCTATGGCAGAAGCCAGTTTTACCATAGAGTTTTTGCCGAAATACCCGCCCAATTAATGAAATTAAAAAACAAGCAGATTAAAATCTACAAATTACAAATTAAAAAGCATGCAGACTTTAAAAGCACACAGTGTTCAGATGGACTCTGAATGGGGAAGAAATCCACCCAGTAAAAGAGTTTTCATATTTGGGTATCCTTTTTTGCATCTAATCTAAAATGGGGGCACATCCGTCCCTGATAAGGGGAAAAGCAAAAACCTGCGCTAACAGTATATTAAACTTTTTCCAAACTGGAGGGGGGAAAGTTTGTTCCAAGTGCTGTACAAGTCTTTAACCTAAAAATCATTCCCATTACCCTTTATGAAGCAACCATAAGGATTATCTTGGTAAATGAAAACATTGATCATCTTCTATTATATTTCCTGTGAAAATGACTAAACATCCCTCACTCTGTGCCCAGTGTGGCTCTCTATTCAGAACGGTGCCAACCTTCCCTTAAGGCAAGGGCTTGGTTACAGGCAGGGGTCATTTCCTGCAGGAGCGCACAGGAGCGGAGCTCCGGCAGTAAAGAGCCCAGGGGGTGGGAAAATGACACAAGCCCCACCCCCTGCTCCCAGCAGCCCTCAGTCAGAGCAAGAAGAAGTCAGGGAAGGTCCACAGCTCCCCCTGCCCCCCCTGGTCCAAAACAGTCCAGTGGCACCTTTAAGACCAGTTTTTATTCAGGGACAAGCTCTCCTTCCTCTGCAAGGACAGATCTACACATCCCCCCCCCAATAGCTAGCAATCCAAAACAGTCCAGTGGAGCCTGAGCGGTGGGTGTCGCCTTCTGACACACTTCCGGTGATGTCAGGGGGTGTGGCATATGCAAATGAGTTGTGCTAATTAGTTATGCAAATGAGCTCCTGCACCTCTTTTTCTACGAAATGACCCCTAGTTACAGGCATTTAGACCGGTCATCAAGTCTTATTTGAGCAGCAAGGGTTACCCAGCACTCCTGAAAGAAGACTCAATGCAGTTTAAGACTGTTTTTGAGAAACTGCTGGCTCTCAATGTTAACCTGGACACTATCCAAGCCCTGGGCTTTCACACAGCATTTGCTTTGATGGGAAATTGTGTAAAATCAATCAATCACCAAAACTCTGCCTTTAGGCCATGCCACATCTCTTCATTTCATTCTTTTTTTGTATTCCACCTCCAAAAATCTCTTCCCTCCTACACCTATCTGTTGTCTTCCCAAAGCCTGGTAAGGGCATTCGTTCTGGCCGGACTAAAGGCTCACTCCTTGGCACTTATGAGGGGTAGGTTCATGTGTTTACCTTATTCAGAATGAATAAGGAGGGGAATTAGGAGAAACTGAGTGAAAAAAGAT
The DNA here is from genome assembly GCF_001447785.1 of Gekko japonicus. NCBI lineage: Eukaryota > Metazoa > Chordata > Lepidosauria > Squamata > Gekkonidae > Gekko > Gekko japonicus. The sequence continues at coordinate 107,387 of NW_015169870.1, read as the reverse complement.
GTCTGGATTCAACCCTCTTTCTTCCCGCTCTCTCTCTCTTTTAACTTTTTTAGCATTTTCACAACCCGCTTTTCTCAAGTGATTTATTTTATGAAGTCTTTCCAGCGACGGTAAATTTCATTTTAAAAAAGAGGGAAGAAAACCTCCTCACATAATTTTCTGTTAAAATACAATTCCGGAACATTGATACAGAAACAAAAAAAATCACTATAATATCAGATCTCCAGAGTGATGGTTTGCCATTTGTTATTTCGGGGGGAGGGGGAGGGGGAGGCATTCTTCCAAAGTCTAGTTCAACTGAGTCTCTAACAAGGCAGAGCTAAAAAGAAGTTTTCACCTGAGCAAATCTCTCCGAAGACAACAAGGAATTATGGGAGCTAATGAAGCCTTCAAGTAATAATTGGAAAACATTTGCTTTGAATTAGACATCCCTTGAAGTATAAAAAAAGTGCCAAATCATTAGCAACCTATTTTATTAACTCTTCAGGAAGAATGACTGTTTTAACGTTTTGGATATATGATATTATCCTTCCTTGATGCCAACAAGTTGCTTTTAAACATAATTTAATACAAGGGTCTTCATCATGGTGCTCACAGGTACCATGATATCTGTTGACACCTCTACTGGTGCCTGTCAAGGGTATGGGCTTTCGTAAGCGACTGCTCGTTTCTTCAGATACCTGGAAAAGTGAGCATGACTCACAAAAACTCATACCCTGCCACCAATCTTGTTACTTTTAGAATTATGCATAGACTCACCCTGACATGTTGTGGTTGGCTCCTCCTGAGGCAGTAGGGTTGCCAACTCTGGTTTGGGAAATTCCTGGAGATTTGAGGGTTAAACCTGGGAAGGTGGGTTTTGGGGGGAAGAGTCCTCGGTAGGGTATCATGACACACAGTTTACCTTCCATAGTAGCCATTTTCTCCAGGAGAAGTGGAATTAATGCTTTAAACAAACGAACAAACAAATAAGCAAGCTATCTATGTAATCTGGAGATCAGTTGTAATTCTGGGGGCTGACAAACCTGTGTGGTGGTCATTTTGTGATAAGCTCCATCTCCCGTGGCAGCCATTTTGTGCTTGCACCCGACATCCTGTATTAGAATTCCTATGGTGCCCACAGGTTCAAAAAGGTTGGGGATCCTTGGTTTAATACAATGAAACTGCTTTTCATATTTTGAAAAGGAGAGATCGGAAGTTGGCACCTTATGGCCCTTTTTATATTACCGCCCTAAACCGGATGTTTTTCATTGTCGACTCCATTTCGAGTAAAGCGATACAGGGATGGGGGTTTCATACAGAGAATTTCCTTCCATTAATGAGCAGACTCTAAAGCTCTATGGTCATTTCAAACAATGCCATGGTTTCCCCCCATGCTCAATGGAGTCAATGGAGTCAAGGCATCTCAGTGGGGCCACTATAGCACTGAGCTAAAAATCCCCCCCCCAAAAAAAGAGGTCCATGGAAGATTGCACGGTGAAAAAGGGTGGAAGGAAAGTGGCATTGTAGGAAACATTACAGCTGGTCAACTGTCTGGCGGGGAAACTGACATGGTGAAAGAGAAAGGCCCAGGCCTTGCTACCAGCATCACACAGGAAGTGATGTCATCACACCAGTGACGTCCAGGTGATGCTCTGGTATTTGGGCAAAAACTCTATGGCAGAAGCCAGTTTCACCATAGAGTTTTTGCCGAAATACCAGAGCATTGCCTGGATGTTGCTGGAGACACAGATGCAAGGCCTGGGCCTTTCTGTTTCTCCAGGTAATTTCCCCCACCCCCCGCTGGTTGTCAGGAGATACTTGTCATCCCTAGCTGTCTGCTTGCTTTGGAGTCCATTGTTAACAGACTGCCTAAAGTGTCAGTAGGAAAATTTATTTTTCCCCAAACCTCCTTTCTATCTACTGCAGTGCTAGTATAACCTCTTCCTGGGTGAGTTCTTTGGGTCTAAGCCAATTAATTCATGGAGGTTACATTCCACCTTGCTAAATTACTGTCATCTCGGCAACGCTTTGCAAAATTCAAACTTATGAAGTCAGTAGAAAATGAAAGTGTAGTAGGTTATTACTGGGTTAAGACTGCAATTTTCTCAGACTGCTGAAGGACTCTGAACATAATAATTCAATTTAGCAGGTGTGGTTCCAGCCAGTTGAGACCTAGGAGGTACTGCACTGAATTCCTCCAAGTCTACTAAAGGTGCTGTAATGTATCCAGTCCAGACAAGTCCAGAGACAAACGCAGAGCTTCACTCCAAGAGACAATGGACTATGCGGATCTTAGCCCGCTCCAATCAGGGGGCTAGGTTCCCGGCCGAGAGCCTATGGGACTCTTGGCCACTGTAAATAACCTATAGGGAAGTAGGGTGTGTGTTTTGGGTGGCGGTTTCTCGGGGGATATAAGCCGGCCTGCGAGCCAGCCAAAGTACGCTTTGCTGAAATCACTCTCCATTTGCGTACTTTTCCGGTGCTACATTGCTGGGTAGTCTCATAACATGTTACTTTCAATTCAGAAACAGGGACAAGATCACCGATGGGTGCCAAATCCCCCTTGGCCACCAGTGAGGGATGGGAAGGTAGGGTTGCCGGATGGAGCCTGGGGAGGACAGGAATCTCAGCAGCTTACGATGCCATGGAGTCCACCCTCCAAACCCTCCATTTTCTCTGGGAGAATGAGCTGTAATTCTGGGGGACCCCCAAGTCCCACCTGGAGGCCGGCATCCCCAAATTCAGTCCCTTGCCTCGCTAAGCGATCTTCGGCAGCAGCTTTGCTACCAGTCCCTAGACAGCATGCATTGAAGGTGGAAGCAAGCTGCCTATCGTTTTCCTCATTTTTTTATATTTGCAGGAACATGTCAACTTCCTGTAACCCTCTTGCATGTACCCTCCAAACAGAAAAAAACATTTCGCCAGTAGGATGTAACTCCTGAAAAAGGTCTTTAACTGCACTCTCAGTTCTGCTGGTGCACTTTCAGCTTGCAACAGCCTGACCAACAATTGTTGATGAAATTCTGGGGGGAGATTTATAGCAGGGGTAGAGGTTACAGCTGGAGGTGTTGTTGTTGTTGTTGTTTTGAGAGCCAGTTTGGTGTAGTGGTTAGGAGAACAGACTCTAATTTGGGAGAACCGGGTTTAATTCCCCACTCTTCCACATGCAGCTGCTGGTGTGACCTTGGGTCAGTCAGGGCTATTTTTGGGCAGGAACGCACAGGAACGGAGTTCTGGCTGGCTCCTGAGTTGGCCACGCCCAGCAGGAACTCATTAGCATAATAGGCCACACCCAACAGCAGAAACTCATTAGGATTGGCTACATTCGGGGTGTGTGGCCTAACATGCAAAGGAGTTCCTGCTACAAAAAAGCCCTGGGTTTGGACAACAAACAAGGTAAACAGAATAACAAGCAAAAGGTGGGTGTGGCTGGATAACCACACTTTTGGTAACATGGGGGTGCGGCCTAATATGCTAATGTGCTGTGCTGTCAGGGTGTGTTTCTGCTGTTGGGTGTGGCCTGTTATGCTAATGAGTTCCTACTGGGCTTTTTCTACAAAAAAAAGCCCTGAGGTCAGTCATAAGTTCTTACAGAGCTGTTCTCTCATGAGCAGTCCTTGAATGAGCTCTCTCAGCCCCACCTACTTCACAGGGTGTCTGTTGTGGGGAAGGGGAAGGGAAAGGGATTGTAAACCACTCTGAGACTCCTTCGGGGAGTAAAGGGCAGGATGTAAATCCAATCTCCTCCTCCTCCTTCTCCTCCTCCTCCTTTCTTCATATAACTTCCACTTCAGGGATGCCAGGTCCTTTATTGTTATTTGTTTATTTATTTATTTGATTTATATACCACCCTCCCTGAAAGCGGGCTCAGTGTGGTTTACAACAATTCCTGGCCACTGGTGAGAAATGTGGGGTAGGTTTGCCAGCCACATATTAGGAAATTCCTGGAAATTTGGGGATGGAGCCCAGGGAGGACAGGGGCCTCAGTGGGGTATGATGCCAAAGAGTCCACCCTTCAAGGCATCTATTTTCTCCAGGGGATCTGATCTCTTGTACTCTGAAGATGAGTATTAATTCCAGGGGGTGCCCAGACGCCACCGGGAGGCTGCCATCCCTATCCACTTAGCAAGCATTCTCTTACCTTCCTGTGCCCTATCATTTCCTTCTTCCCAAGCAATACAGTGATTTACGCCCCTGCAAGAATCACCTCCCACCTCCCATGCAACCGGTGCTTCCAGCAGTCCTTCCCTGCTCTCCAAACAACTAGAATTCTGGAATTTGCTTTGTCTTGTCCTGTTCCGTAGAAAAAGAGCGAGGGGAACTCATTAGCATAACTCATTAGCATATGCCACACCCCCTGACATCACCGGAAGTGTGTCATAAGGCCATACACCCCGCCCCCAACGGTCCCGGCCGCTGCCGCCGACCTTGCAGCTCCACTGCCGAGCCCCATGAGGTGGACCTGCAAGGCCGGCGGGAGTGCAAGGAAGCCCCGCCAAGGCCCTCCCTGGCCCCAGGCAGGCAGGGGTGGGGAGAGGCAGGGAGGAAGCAACTTACCCTCCCTCTTCTCCTGCCTCCTCCTGGCTGAATGAGGGCCGGAAGCGGGTCGGCCGGAAGCAGGGGGCGGGGCTTCGTCATGTGCCCTGCCCCGTACCTCACCCGGGGGAACTGCGATCCCCCGCGATCCCCCCCAAAATGACCTCTGGTTCTACAGCATTTTTACCTCTGTATTCACGTTAACTGGCAGTCTGGCATCTGTATTATTTGACAGAATCATCCTATGTGCACCAAACACCAGCTTTCCCCACATACTATTACAGAAATCTCTCTTTTTCAAGTTCACCTCCAGGTAGGGTTGCCACTTAACAGCTTCCCTTTGCCCACCGGTGGGGGACGGGGTGGGGGGGAGGCTTGGCAGCTCCAGATTGGGAAATCTCCTAGAGATGTGGGGGTGGAGCCTGTGGAGGGCAGGGACCTCAGTGGGGTACAACGCCATAGAGTCCCCCCTCCAAAGCATCCATTTTCTCCAGGGCACCTAATCTCCTTAGGCTGGAAACGAGCTATCATTCTGGGGGATCTCCAGGTCCTGCCTGGAGGTTGGCAAAGCTGCTTCTAAGCCCCATGCTAGGTGGGCTTCACTTTTAGCATCTTCTGGACCTTTGTTAGTTCTGTGGTGCTAAATCAATTCCTTCATAGGGGTTTCATTAACAGCACCACAAGGAAATGGCAGGAAGGGACTCCGAGAGTCTGGTGGCTGACAGACTGACTGGTAGTTATGTGGGCTTGAGCAAACCTTCCAAGAAGACCATATAGGCTCAACCTGCATTAAGCATAGGGCTGGGAGACCTTCTCCTACTGGCAGCACTAGTTGCCCACTGCAATTCAGACAAGCAACAGGAGGGGGGGGGATTAAAATGGCGACATCAGTACCATAGAGTTTTTGGTGATTCCTAGAGCTACCCTAGGAGCTGCGGTGGCTCAAGTGGTTAAGACGCTGAACTTCAGGCTGTGGAAGGTCGGTAGTTCAGCAGTTCGAGACCCGGGTGCCGCATGACGGAGTGAGCTCCCGTCTCTAGTTCCAGCTCCTGCCAACCTAGCAGTTCGAAAGCAAGAAATTGCAAGTAGATAAATAGGTACCCCTTCGGTGGAAAGGTCACAGCGTTCCATGCGCCTTGGTGTTTAGTCATGCCGGCCACATGACCACGGAAACGTCTTCAGACAGCGCTGGCTCTTCGGCTTTGAAACGGAGATGAGCACCGCAACCCTAGAGTCGGATTCGACTGGCTTTCAAGCAAGGGAACCTTTACCTTTACTAGAGCTACCCTATGTCACTTCTGGTCTATGTCACACCCACCATGATCCCAATCCCAGCTGGACCTCCTGATGATACCTGGTATTTCTGGCCACTGTATGACACAGAATGTTGGACTGGATGGGCCTTTGGCCTGATCCAACATTGACGTCTCTTATGTTCTTATGTAATAGCTCTGCTGATCTCTACCCTACAGCATAAGGTTATCAGCTCTAGACTGGGAAATACCTGGAGAATAGGGGGGGGTGAAGACTGGGGAGGGTAGACTTTGGGGAGAGGAGGGGCTTCAGTGGGGTATAATGCCATACAGTCCACCCTCCAGAGCAGCCATTTTCTCCAGGGTGACTGATCTGAGAGCCAGTCTGGTGTAGTGGGAACTGAAAGCTAGTCTAATGTAGTGGCTAGGGGTGCAAACTCTAATCTGAGAGAACTGGGTTTGAATCGCCATTCCTCGACATGCAGCTGCTGGTGTGACCTTGGGTCAGTCACAATTTTTCTCAGAGCTTTTCTCTCACAAGCACTCCTCAAAAAAGCTCTCTCAGCCCCACCGACCTCACAGGGTGTCTGTTGTGGGGAGGGGAAGGGAGAGGAGATTTTAAGCTGCTCTGAGACTCTTCCAGGTAGTGAAGGGTGGGGTATAAATCCTATCTCCTCTTTCTCCTCCTCCTCCTCCTCTTCTTCTTCATCATCATCATCAATACCATCATCTTCATCACCTGGGGAGCAATTCTAATGGGAAGAGATCTTCAGGTGCCACCTGGAGTTTGGCAACCTTCATATAGCAGCATATCCCATAATGCACTTGTGATACCTTGTGGAGCTTCACTCTGTGGTAGAGAGAGTTTTGCCTTAGTGCAGCGTAAGGCATGAATTAATCACCTCACAGTTCCTCGGCTGGATTTCCCCTACATGGCTTGCTTTCTTTTCCATTAACAGCTAAAATCTTCCCATTTGTAAAGTCTTCCTCCCCCCCCCTCTCTTCAGTTAATATGGCTTCTTGTTGCTTGAGTGTTAGCAGAAGGCACCACTCCATTGCCTGGAACTCTTCAAAGCACAGGGGGGGGAAAACACCACTCCTTGAGGTAGTTTAAATACAGTCATATTGTTAGCGAAAAGGTCATTTATAAATGTTCTCGCTTTAAGAAGGGAAGGTCTTTCCTACCTTGATTATGGGCTGCTAAGTAAACACCCTCCTTAAAATAACATTCTTGTTAAAAACTAAGCATGTTCTTATATCCTCCCCCCTCATCTTTCCATGCTAAATCCTTTCATTACTCAATCACTTCTGGATTGCAAACTGCTTTCCGCTCATTACATGCAGCGGAGGAATCATTTGTGAATAGATTGCTTGCCACCGCCAGGGTTTTTGCCAGGCTCTGGCCTTTTCAACAGAAGCACAACAATTGTCCATTTAAAAAAAAATTGGTAGAAGGATTAAGAAGTATTTGTTATTTTATTTTTTTGCAAGGAAAGTGTAGCAATTGACAATCATTTTCAAAGGATTAAGATATTAGTTTATTCACACAGAAAGAGACGCACACACTCATTCCCAGATTTTCAGTCCCATTCTAAGATTCCCTTTTTTTCTTTTCTCCAGGGTTGATGTATAAAGCCAGTGTGGTTGGTAGGGTTGTCAACCTCCGGGTGTTGGCTGGAGATCTCCTGGGAATTACAGCTGATATCCATGCACCATAGATCAGTTTACCTGGAGAAAACGGCCAATTTGGAAGGTGGACTGTATGGCAGTTCTCAACCAAGAAAACTGGAGGAAGGATTCCATTGAAGTTATTGAGTTGCGCCTGTGTTATTTGGGAAATCGGTTCCGTTTTACCAGCCGCTGTTGAAGATCATTGAAACGTCTTGATTCATACCTGGGAGAGAAGTACGGCTGTTATTCGTTCCACAAAGGGGAACTTCTGCTGCAGTTACTTTCTGTTTGGAGGCCTACGGGCACTATTTATGTATGGAATTACAGAGGAACCTGCTTTTGGTTATAAACTTGTTCCTTTTATAAATAATGCTCAATAATGCCAGTCACAGCTGCTGGCAAAACGTCAGGTACCCCAGTGCCAAGACCATGGTACTACAGGCTGGAAAATCTACGACAACTAATGTGTGTTATGAGCAATCTGTTGGACATGTGCCTCTACATTCTATTGGGTTATGACTACTAACCCATCTTTGTACTTTAATGAATGTAATATACAGTATTGATCGTACATAGTTGTGAATTGTTGATGGTCTTCCCTTGGTGAGTGTTATTTGTGGCTATCCTTGTATGCTAAAGGTTCCGTATTGTCTTTGGCAACCTCCAGATGGGTAACTAATAAACCAGAAAACAGGCTGACAATCAGCGCTTAGGATGAAATGAAATAAAATTTTTCTACTGTATTTAACAACGTTATTTTGTAATAGCTAATAACACTTCCACATTGTTACATATTCTTTCTTCCATAAACACACCAAAAGTACAGAAAAAAGAAGTGGGTTGATGAAACTCCCCGGAGTTGATTTTCGTTCCGTTCACAACTTCATCCGAACACACTCCAAACACAATTTGAGCAGGTAGAGAAAGATGTACTTTTCTCCCTTTCTCACAATATATGAACTCATGGGCACTCCATGAAATTCCTGAGCGGTCGGGTTAGAACGGATCAAAGGAAGTACTTCTTCACCCAAACAGTGAATAACACATGGAATTCACTGACACAGGAAGTGGTGGCGGCTACAAGCATGGACAGCTTCAGAAGGGAATTAGATAAGCCTATGGAGCAGAGGTCCATCAGTGGCTATTAGCCACAAGGTATAGGTAGGGACTCTGGGGCAAGTGATGCTCTGTCTTCTTGGTGCTTGGGGGGGTCAACAGTGGGAGGGCTTCTAATGTCCTGGCCCCACTGGTGGACCTCCTGATGGCACTGGTATTTCTGGCCACTGTGTGACACAGAGTGTTGGACTGGATGGGCCTTTGGCCTGATCCAACATTGGCATCTCTTATGTTCTTATGTTCACACTGAAGCACCATGGTAGTCTCTCTTGAAAACCTACTATTCATAGTGTGTTCACATGATATTCCCTGCCGTGGTTTCAAATACTAGAATGTATCCTCATCCATTTTACTGGAGAATCCTGTCCCAGGCATACAAACAAATCAATTTGCTTTGAAGTGTGTCGCTTTGCCTAGGATGGCACAATAATAGTGCCATCGTATGCAGTGTCATGCCAATCAAAGGCCAGGAAAATAATAATGAAATCACCGCCTGCATTTAGAGAAGCATTATGGGATGTTGCATGTTCTGTGTATGAGAGTATGTGTGTGTGTGCAGGACTGGCAAAAGCTGGAAATGTGGTGTGGACACCATACCTACGAACCAAAAAGGGCTAAGCTAAAGTACAAATATTAAAATACAAATATTTATTAAGGTGTACACATGTTAAAACTTTCCTGATTATAAATTACTTTGTCTAAGATCAGACTATAAAAGCTTATCCTCTATACATACATATGATGGGTAAATAATTTACAACTGAAGACCAAAAGTGGAGGGGAAGACAATGTTGTAGGTTGTCTGTCTGTCTGTCTGTCTATCTATCTATCTATCTATCTATCTATCTATCTATCTATCTATCTATCTATCTATCTATCTATCTATCTATCTATCTATCTATCTATCTATCTATCTATCTATCTATCTATCTATCTATCTATCTATCTATCTATCTATCTATCTATCTATCTATCTATCTATCTATCTATCTATCTATCTATCTATCTATCTATCTATCTATCTATCTATCTATCTATCTATCTATCTATCTATCTATCTATCTATCTATCTATCTATCTATCTATCTATCTATCTATCTATCTATCTATCTATCTATCTATCTATCTATCTATCTATCTATCTATCTATCTATCTATCTATCTATCTATCTATCTATCTATCTATCTATCTATCTATCTATCTATCTATCTATCTATCTATCTATCTATCTATCTATCTATCTATCTATCTATCTATCTATCTATCTATCTATCTATCTATCTATCTATCTATCTATCTATCTATCTATCTATCTATCTATCTATCTATCTATCTATCTATCTATCTATCTATCTATCTATCTATCTATCTATCTATCTATCTATCTATCTATCTATCTATCTATCTATCTATCTATCTATCTATCTATCTATCTATCTATCTATCTATCTATCTATCTATCTATCTATCTATCTATCTATCTATCTATCTGTCTGTCTGTCTGTCTGTCTGATGGCTATTTTATATCATATGAATTACATATAAAATTTTGGGTACACAATACAATGGGAGGGGGGGGGTTTGCCACGGCCTAACCTGTCCTGGTTGGGAGATACAATCTAGCAAAAACGACAGTTAAAAACATAGAACTGAAATCACTGGAAAATGTAAGCAAGCATTAAGAAGAAATGAAACTGGGAACATTAGTTCTTTGCTAGTGTATGTCAGTGTTCAGAAATACCACATTCTTCTTCATCATCGTAACCCTTCAAGACTTTCCTTGTATCCACTGTAAAATGATTTCGTTACTGATAAGCGACTGGTTTTGTATCTTTGTTTACATTGCTCTAGAGGAGGAGCAGCACATTTTGTAGTTACGGCCAAGTTATTAATCTCCTTACTTCAAAACAACATTGTTATTTTTTTTTTGCACTTCTAGTGATAATAAAAACAATTAAATGGGTTGTTGTTACAATGTGGCAATAATTAAGATTATTTTTATTTACCAAGCACCTTCCCTGCCGAGGTGCTCAGACTCCTGTTTGACATCATAAAAACGTAATTAGGGAGCCGTAAAATATAAAGAGAAGCAGAACTCGTTAAACCCCAGACAAGTTATGAATGCTAATATGAAAATATCTCAACGCGGCTCCCTGGAACTTTCGCATCCAATGTGTCTGCAAAATCAGCTCTTCAGCCGGTTCTCTCCACGCACACACACCTTTTGACCTTCTGCCAGTGCTGATTCATGTATGAAGGCAACAAGCATCCTGTGTTTGAGAAAGAGGTGGGAGAACCTGATGGGTAGAGTTGCCAACCTCCAGATCTCCCATTACTACAATTGAACAAGGTTTGAGTTCAGTGGCGCCTTTAAGACCAACAGAGTTTAATTCTGGGTATAGGTTTTCATGTGCATGCACAGTTCATCACACTTCGTTGTGAATGCACGTGGAAGCTTATACCCAGAATTATACTTTGTTGGTCTGAAAGGTGCCACTGGACTCAAACTTTGTTCTGTTTGGTGTAGAGAGCCGGTTTGGTGTGATGATTAGGAGCGTGCACTCTAACCTGGGAGAACCAGGTTCGAGTCCCCACTCCTCCACATGCAGCTGCTGGTGTGACCTTGGGTCCGTCATGGCTCTCTCAGAGCAGTTCTGTCAAGAACAGAACGGTTCTTGAAGGAGCTCTCTCAGCCCCACCTAACTCACAAGGTGTCTGTTGTGGGAAGAGCCAGGAGATTGTAAGCCGCTCTGAGACTCCTTTGGGTATTAAATGGTGGGGTATAAATCCAATCTCCTCCTTCTCCTTCTTCCCAACATGGCTACCCACCTGAATCTACCATTATTACAATTGTTCTCCATATGACCAAGATCTGTTCCCCTGCTTTGGAGGGTGGACTCTATGTTATTATACCCGGCTGAGATCCCTCCCCTCCCAATCCCCTGTCCTCCTCAGGTGCCACCTCCAAAATCTCCAGGTATTTCCCAGCTCAGAGATTGTAACCCTCCTGATGGTATGGTGTCCACAAAAACTGGGGGAAAAGGGAGGGGGGAATTCAACCCAGGATATGACTACAAACCAAAAACCATATATATATAAAAGTACAAATATTTATTAAGGTGTACACATGTTAAAAAGGAGCTGCGGTGGCTCAAGTGGTTAAGACGCTGAACTGCAGGCTGTGGAAGGTCAGTAGTTCAGCAGTTCGAGACCCAGGTGCCGCATGACGGAGTGAGCTCCCGTCTCTAGTTCCAGCTCCTGCCAACCTAGCAGTT
>NW_015169870.1:90311-95241 GCF_001447785.1 Gekko japonicus | reverse complement strand
GTTAAATTATATGTGTACTAAAACTCTACTAAAGTTAGCACTTGGATTGGAGATCGCCAAGGAATTCCAGGGTTGCCGCACATAGGCAATGGCAAACCACCTCTATTTATCTTTTGCCCTGAAAATCCTAGCACATTCGACCACCACAATCACCCTGTTGGTAACTGGCCCAAGTGTTGCTCACCCGCCAAGCTTCACACTAGAGCAAGAATTTGAACCTAGGACTCTTCCAGCCTACTCAACATGTCGTGACTGAGAAATCATACATGCTGGTGTGCCATACCCAAAGAATGAAATTGGATGTAGACTTCCTCACAGCCCAATGACTACACAGCTTCATGCTCATGAAGGATCCTGACCTATATTGCAATTGCAAAATGGATCTGTGTTGCAGTTCAGCTCTGAAGTGGGTTCAGCTCTGAAGTTCAGCCCAGACTAGCTTGATCTCATCAGATCTCAGAATTGAAGCAGCGTCTGCTTTGGTTAGTACTTGGATGGGAGATCACCAAGGAAGACCAGGTTTGCTGGGCAAAGGCAGGTGTGACATGGATCTCCAATCCAAGTGCTAACCAGGCTGGATTCTGCTTAGCCTCCAAGATCTGATGAGACCGGGCTAGCCTGGGATATCCAGGTCAGGGAAGGTGGAGTTATACCGTAATCGTCATTATATATGGCAATTTGGGTAATTCATTGGAAAAGCAGCCCGTAATTGAAATGCATGCATCCATGTATGCAGGGCTTTTGGGGGGCAGGAACGCACAGGAACGGAGTTCCGGCTGGCTCCCAAGGTGGCCACACCCAGCAGGAACTCATTAGCATAACAGGCCACACCCAACAGCAGAAACTCATTAGGATTGGCTACATTAGGGGTGTCTGGCCTAACATGCAAAGGGTTCCTGCTACAAAAAAAGCCCTGGGTTTTGACAACAAGGTAAACAAAATAAGAAGCAAAAGGTGGGTGTGGCTGGATGACCACACTTCTGGCAACATGGGGGTGTGGCCTAATATATTAATATGATGTTCTATCATGGGTGTGGCCTAATATGCTAATGGGTTTCTGCATTTGGGTGTGGCCTATTATGCTAATGAGTTATTGCTGGGCTTTTTCTACAAAAAAAGTCCTGCGTGTATGGATGGGTGGTAAGGCTGCCAACACCACAGTGGGGTGGCACTTGCCCACCCCCAAGTCCCAAGATTTTCTCTTTTTTTTAAAAAACCTCACCCTTATATACTTACTGGAAGTACTTACCAGACATGACAAAAGGCAGCTCTAGGAATTTCTGGGAACTCTATGGTTTTACCATATTATTTCTGGAGATTCCTAGAGCTACCTCTTGTCACTTCTGATTTTTATATATAAAAAAAACTTCCACTAAATATACAAGGATGATTTAAACAAAAATATCTCTGGCAACACTGCTCCCCCCCTTCGAAATACACTACAAGCAAAAGTAAAAGGTGTGTGTGTGCTAAGGCTGATGTCACCAAATACTTTTTTAAAAAAATATATCTTTCTTCTTTTAATTAAATGGCTCTTTGGAGACTCCGGCATGCCCCCCTCTTTCATTCACCTCCTGACTAGTTGGATTGCATGACTTGTGAGCAAGTCTTTGTGGTGGAGGGCTGAGGACCCGTTAGCCGAGAGCTCCTGTTGCCGGCTGGGTCATGGTCTAGCTCCCTGGAAGCCACCGTTCAACAACAGAACTAATGAGCATGGAAAAATCTCCAGGCAAGACGCTGGAGGTGGGGTGCGGGGGTGCACCGAGGCAAAGCTGTCACTTCTTCCTGGAAGCCTGACAAAAACGGCGGTGCCGCCACATCGGTTTCTAAGCAGCGGGCATCAGAGGGAGAGACTGGCATACAGAATGGGAGCAAGGCAGAGCTTAGAATTAAGCTGCTGTGCGGTTGTTATTTTTTAGTGAAGTGAAAATAATTTGAGTTGCAGCTTTCAAAAAAAAAAATGTAAGTGGCTGCCTTCATTTATCCAGTCCTTTGCTAATGTGCTGTCTATTGGGGAAAACAAAAACAAAAATAATTTGCCTTGGAAGCACAGAAACTTTACTGCGATCACACACATTGAATAATCCACTTTTGATCCACTTTCAGTGCACTTTCCGACTGGATTTTACTGTGTGAACCGGCAAAATCCAATTCAAAAGTGGATTGAAAGTGGATTATTTGGTGTGTGTGATTGCAGGCCCAGTATTCCTGATTCTCTATATCTCCTGGTTAAGGGGAAATGCTGATCAAACAAATTACAAAGTTGATCTGACTCCAACGGTAACAAGAGAAAGAAATTTTACTTACAGAAATTATAAACACATCTTACATGTTACATTCATGTAGGTACATTTAATTTATTGTGAACGGATTAACTTCAGAAAAGGTTAACTTGCTATAGCTCCAAGCCCAGGTAATAGAGAAGAAGAAGAAGAGAGGTCCTATACATAAGTTGAAACAGAAGGCAAAAGCAATGGCCACAGAGGCTCAACATCTAACCCATGAGAGGGTGGGGGCCAACTGCCAAGGGTACTCCAGTGAGAGAATTCTCTTAACCCTTTCCCCCCCAGATCCTCTTGCATGCAAGAGATATAATGCCAAACATTATCATGGAACCATTAATAAACATAGATGCAAGTGGGTAGCCGTGCTGGTCTGAAGCAGCAGAGCAAAGTTCAAGTCGAGTGGCATGCATGGAGCATAACAACAGGGTCTCAGTTAATTACTCTCAGCATCCCACAATCAAGAAGGGTATATCTGCCCATCTGTCTCCGAGTTTGATATATTTATTTCCTTTACTATGTTTGTTGTTGTTGTTCAGTCGCACAGTCGAGTCCGACTCTTCGTGACCCCATGGACCAGATCACACCAGGCCTTCCAGTCTTCCGCCGTCCTCTGAAGTTTGCTCAACTTCATGTTCATTGCATCTATGACCCTGTCTAACCATCTCATCCTTTGCTGTCCCCATCTTCTTTGACCTTCAATCTTTCCCAGCATCAGGGTCTTCTCCAGGGAGTGCTCCCTTCTCATTCGGTGGCCAAAGTATTTGAGTTTCAGTTTCATTATCTGGCCTTCCAGGGAACAGTCAGGGTTGATTTCTTTTAGGATTGACTGATCTGATCTTCTTGCAGTCCCAGGGACTCTCAAGAGTCTTCTCCAGCACCATAGTTCAAAAGAATCTATTATTTTTCACTATGTTTCCCCCTGTTAAATAGTGGGTTCCGTGGAGGAACAGACCACAAGCTTTGTGATTAGTTCTACTTTATTAGTAATGCCAGCAAACACCAGACAAGACTCCTGAGCCGCAGCTCTGTTAAATAGCATGCCATTGCCACACCCAAACACACCCCACTCCCAGTGATAGGCTACTTACATAACATTCTATTTACATAACATTACTACCAGATTGGTTACTTTCAGAATCCTGGCAGGCTATTGTTCTTATGCTCCAAGCTTAGCCAATCTCTGGGGTGAATCAGGAATGATTCAATCCCAATACATAACACCCCCCATAATTAAACCCAAACAAATGGTAACCATATAAACTAAGCTTATCATTCCAGTTTGGTCCTTGCATCTGTTAAACACCTTTTATTAAGCTGATTTGCTGCTCACCCTCTGCCTATATGTATGGACTGGGAACTCCCATTCCAATGTATCTGAAGAACTGTGCATGCACACAAAAGCTTCTATCTTGAATAAAACTTGGTTGGTTTGAAAGGTGCCACTGGACTCAAACTTTGTTCCGATGGATCCGTTAAGTTAGTTTTTTGGGGGGAGGGAAATAAGAGAGAGAGAGAAAGAGAAACAGTTATTACTATTTTTCTTATAGGAATTGGGCACATTTATGAAACTAATTAATATATTATTTATACCCAGCGAGTAATTTAAAGGGCTTGCCCCTTTGTAGAGCTGGGCAGCTAATTAGACTCAAAGTCTGAAAACATTCTAATGAGCCAAATCAGGACATTCATTTCTCCTATTATTTGCAGCAGCACTCTGATCAAAGTCTTCTGGAAATTTCCACCAAAGGGACACGTACGCGCACAAACACACACACACACACACACATTCTGATGGGAAGTCAGATTCCACTATGTAGTAGAGCCGACGATGGAAATAAGTATCACAACAGATTTAAATATAAGCTATGGAATCATAGTTCAAGGTTTAATCAAGAACTGCCTCGACAAACCCCTTGAGAGCCCTGTAGATTTAAATAATCTCACTTACATTTCCAGTATAATGTTTCTTGCTCATGCAATTATTTTATTTGAATGATCACATAAAAGGAAGCTATTTTGGAATGGCCTATACATTTCAAGGCACCACACTACTGAGGCCTTGTATGTATATTCTGGGTAGGTCCAGACTATTTCCCCGAACATACCCTGCCAGAAATTTTGTTTGTCTTTAAGGTTCTACTGGATTCTTGCTCTTTTCTATTGCTACAGGCAGACTAACATGGCTACCCTGGGGTCTTTTCCTAATAAAAGAGCTGCAGGATCTCATTAACATACGGTATGCTAATGAGCTACTAGGCTATTAGCATAATATATCATTAGCATATGCAACACCCCCTGACATCACCGGAAGTGATGTCAGAAGGGGAAGCAAAAGGGGGGTAAGTTATATTCAAAAGCCTCCCCTTCCCTTCCGGGGGGGGGGAGTGAAGAGAGAAGAGGTTTAAACTTTAAACCCCTTCTCACTAGAGTTGGGCCGCGGAAGGAGGAAAGAGGGAAGGAAAGAGAGAGAGAGAGTGTGTAGAGAGAAGGAATGAAAGAGTGAAAGAGAAGGAAAGAAGGAAGGAAAGAGGAAAAGAAAGAGAAGGAAAGAAGGAGGGAAAGAAAGAGCGAGAAGGGAAGAAGGTGGGAAAGAGGAAAAGGAGAGAATGAAAGGAGGGAAAGAAAGAAAGAGTGAGAAGGGAAGG
>NW_015169870.1:62598-89793 GCF_001447785.1 Gekko japonicus | reverse complement strand
TTGGCCACATTAGGGGTGTGTCGCCTAATATGCAAAGGAGCTCCTGCTACAAAAAGAGCCCTGAAAAAAGCAACTTGGTCACAGTCATCCATGATGTGATCAAACCTAGCCTAGACTACTGCAGTGCACTCTGTATGCAGCTGCCTTTGAAGACTGTTCAGTTAATTTAAAATGCAGCAGCAAGATTACTATCTGGTATCAATTGTACAGCACAGGTTCACTTGTAGCACATTGGTTCCTGATTCAGTCCTGGGCTCAATATGAAGTCCTGATTTTAACTTTTAAAGCCCTACAGGGTAAAGTTCTTAAGAGTTTTTGAAAGATCATCTGCTGCCATATGAACCTACCCAATTACTTTGGCTATCATTTGAAGACCTACTCCATGTGCCACTGTTATCTGAAATAAAGTGTGTGGCCACATAAAGCTGAGCTTTTTTTCTGAGGTGGAATGTGCTGAGGTTTAGGTCCCATCTAAAGTTATGCTTATTTATCAAGCTTTATGCTTGCATGTTATTTTTTTTATGTTGGCTGTTTAAATAGGAAACAAAACAAAAAGGCTTTGAAGATTTGAAACAAAACCCACCTGGGCCTCATCGGATCGGGATAAAGGATAAGCAATCTAAGAGTCACTATGGCCTTGAGAAAAATATTCCCACCACTTAGGCTCAGTGCAGACATCATAGAAAAGAATGTTACACAATGGGCTTTTCTGCATTCACATGTTCCTTGCTTGTGTTTTCCTCTTACTCCATTTCTTTCTATTCTGTTTTGCTCCCTCTAGTGGTAGATTTAATATTACATTGGTTTATGACTGGCATAAAAACCTGCAGTTTAAATCTGCAGGGAAATATGCAGACATAAACCGATGTAATATCAAATTGACCCCTAGAGGGAGCAAAACATGCGCAGAACAGGGGGAGAAATCCAAGCAATGGGGGGGGGGACAGAAGTGAGGGAAAATGAGAATGCAGAAAAGCCCAACTTCTTGTTAGCTTGCATAGCCTCCGTCATCATTAGGAGGTGCTATCGTCACTGCACACTTAAAGCAAACAGTGGTCAAGTAGCTCTATTCCTTCTTGAGCATGGAAATATATGGAGAAGATTGTGGCATGGGCGTACTGGCAAGCTACTACTGAATGTATATTTGTATGCCTGGGTCACCTTGTCTGGGCCCGCGGGGAGACAAAGACCTCCAGAAATGTGTCCCTTCTTTCCCCCCAAGGGTCTTGGGCCTCTTTTTCCAAGAACTGCTGCTGTTGCAAACATTTGCCCACCCACCCCTTGAATGAGACACAAGGCAAATCGTGGGTTAAACTGTGGATTTATTTACACACAAGCTGATCTTGCATCTATTAAATCAATTATGCATGGGTTACAATGCTCCTGCCAGCAGGCTTCCCTGGGGGGAAACCACCCCACCTCCGAGCTGGGCCTGGAATCCTTCCGTACCCCACTTGTCATGGCCCGTACTTCCAATGTGTATAGGAGATGTGGGAGCAGACCCCAGTCCATGACTGCTAAGCCTTCAGGCTCTTCATCCACTCCCCCACCCCCGAAGAGGAGAAGAAGAAGAAGAAGAAGAATCTGAAAAAAGCAACTTGGTCACAGTCATCCATGATGTGATCAAACCTAGCCTAGACTACTGCAGTGCACTCCGTATGCAGCTGCCTTTGAAGACTGTTCCGTTAATTTAAAATGCAGCAGCAAGATTACTATCTGGTATCAATTGTACAGCACATGTTCACTTGTAGCACATTGGTTCCTGATTCAGTCCTGGGCTCAATATGAAGTCCTGATTATAACTTTTAAAGCACTACAGGGTAAAGTTCTTAAGAGTTTTTGAAAGATCAGCTGCCACCATATGTACCTACCCAATTACTTTGGCTATCATTTGAAGACCTACTCCATGTGCCACTGTTATCTGAAATAAAGTATGTGGCCACATAAAACTGAGCTTTTTCTCTGAGGTGGAATGTGCTGAGGTTTAAAGTAAAAGTAAAGGTTCCCTTGCTCGAAAGCCAGTCGAATCCGACTCTAGGGTTGCGGTGCTCATCTCTGTTTCAAAGCCGAAGAGCCAGCACTGTCCGAAGACGTTTCCATGGTCATGTGGCCGGCATGACTAAACACCAAGGTGCACAGAATGCTGTTACCTTCCCACCGAAGTGGTCCCTATTTATCTACTTGCAATATCTTGTTTTGGACCTGCTAGGTTGGCAGGAGTTGGAACTAGAGATGGGAGCTCACTCCGTCATGCGGCACCTGGGTCTCGAACTGCTGAACTACCGCCCTTCCACAGCCTGCAGTTCAGTGTCTTAACCACTTGAGCCACCGCAACTCCTGTGCTGAGGTTTAGGTCCCAGCTAAAGTTATGCTTGTTTATCAAGCTTTATGCTTGCATATTATTTTTTATGTTGGCTGTTTAAATAGGAAACAAAACAAAAAGGCTTTGAAGATTTGAAACAAAACCCACCTGGGCCTCATCGGATCGGGATAAAGGATAAGCAATCTAAGAGTCACTATGGCCTTGAGAAAAATATTCCCACCACTTAGGCTCAGTGCAGACATCATAGAAAAGAATGTTACACAATGGGCTTTTCTGCATTCACATGTTCCTTGCTTGTGTTTTCCTCTTACTCCATTTCTTTCTATTCTGTTTTGCTCCCTCTAGTGGTAGATTTAATATTACATTGGTTGATGACTGGCATAAAAACCTGCAGTTTAAATCTGCAGGGAAATATGCAGACATAAACCGATGTAATATAAAATTGACACCTAGAGGGAGCAAAACATGCACAGAATCCAAGCAATGGGGGGGAACAGAAGTGAGGAAAAAGGAGAATGCAGAAAATCCCAACTTCTTGGTAGCTTGCATAGCCTCTGTCATCATTAGGAGGTGCTATCATCACTGAACACTTAAAGCAAACATTGGTCAAGTAGCTCTATTCCTTCTTGAGCATGGAAATACATGGAGAAGATTATGGCATGGGCGTACTGGCAAGCTACTACTGAATGTATATTTGCATGCCTGGGTCACCTTGTCTGTGTCCCGTATTTCCCCCCAAGGGTCTTGGGCCTCTTTTCCCAAGAACTGCTGCTGTTGCAAACATTTGCCCGCCCACCCCTTGAATGAGACACAAGGCAAATCGTGGGTTAAACCGTGGATTTATGTACACACAAGCTGATCTGCATCTATTAAATCGATTATGCATGGGTTACATGGCTCCCGCCAGCAAGCTTCCCTAGGGGAAAACCACCCCGCCTCCGAGCTGGGCCCGGAATCCTTCCGTACCCCAATTGTCATGGCCCGTACTTCCAATGTGTATAGGAGATGTGGGAGCAGACCCCAGTCCATGACTGCTAAGCCTTAAGGCTCTTCATCCACTCCCCCACCCCCAAAGAGAAGAAGAAGAAGAAGAGATTGTTTTTATACCCCGCCCTTCACTTGGAGTCTCAGAGTGGCTTCCAAACTCCTCTCCCTTCCCCTCCCCACAACAGACACCCTGTGAGGTGGGTGGGGCTGAGAGAACTCTGACACAAACTGCTCTTTTTCAAGGACAGCTGTGCCAGAACTTGTGACTGACCCAAGATCACATCAGCAGGTGCAAGTGGAGGAGTGGGGAATCAAACCCGGTTCTCCCAGATTAGAGTCCGCGCATTTAACCACTACACCAAACTGGAGGCCCCCGCCTAGGTCTCCTGGACTGCTAAGCCACTAAGTACACAGTTTGAGGACCCCTCCTATCGCTGGTATCTCAGGGTGCTTGCCAGCACGAATACACCCCTTCAACCCGTGCTTTCCCATCTTCCTAGTAAGGGCCCAAGCAGGTTACGGAAAGGTAAAGGTTTCCCTTGCTCGAAAGCCAGTCAAATTCGATTCTAGGGATGCGGTGCTCATCTCCGTTTCAAAGCCAAAGAGCCAGCGCTGTCCGACAACATTTCTGAGGTCACGTGGCCAGCATGACTAGACACCGAGGTGCACAGAATGCTGTTACCTTCCCACCGAAGCGGTACCTATTTATAAGCCGAAGAGCTAGTGCTGTCCGAAGACTTCTCCGTGGTCATGTGGCTGGCATGACTAAATGCCGAGGTGCACAGAATGCTGTTACCTTCCCACCGAAGCGGTACCTATTTATCTACTTGCAATTTCTTGCTTTCGAACTGCTAGGTTGGCAGGAGCTGGGGCCAGAGACGGGAGCTCACGCCGTCACGCAGCAATTGGGTCTCGAACTGCTGAACTACTGATCTTCCAGTATGCAGTTCAGTGTCTTAACCACTTGAGCCACCAGGCCTATTTATGTCACACGCCCCTGGAAGCAGGCAAATAAAGCCCCCCTCCTGGCCACTTTGAGTGAGGCCCAAAGAATTCCTGCTCAGCTTCATAAACCGGCGACTGGCTAATCCCACGCGGTCTGCAACAGAGGACGGGTTGGTGGGGAGCTCATTCTTGGCTGGAGTGGTGCAGGGATGGCTGCTGTGCCCCCCAGCTCCTTCCCCTGCAGTCGTTCCCGATAGGCCAGCATTCACACGCTGGACCTTGATAGGCTCCCTCACCCCCATGATCACATTTGAAGAAA
Organism: Gekko japonicus; assembly: GCF_001447785.1. NCBI lineage: Eukaryota > Metazoa > Chordata > Lepidosauria > Squamata > Gekkonidae > Gekko > Gekko japonicus. The sequence goes on along the minus strand of NW_015169870.1, from coordinate 85,219 downwards.
GGTGGGCGGGCAAAAGACTGTGCTTGTTCTAGGGCAAGCACAGATCTTTTCAGGAGATTTAAAGATGCTAATTCAAGGCAGCAACAGAAGGGACCGACCAGAGACAAAGAGCACAAGGTGACCCGGCAATCGACAGGAGGCACCATGTTCAAGTATTTAAAAAGGGGCACAAAGGAGTTTGTAGATGGCAGCAGCTGCCCGAGGGACACATCTGGCTGCTCTTGTCTAGGTAAAAAACAAACCATTCAAGCAATTCAGTCCAATACCCACTGATCTCCAGGGCCTGGTGTTTATTCCTGAATATGCACAGTCAGTTAAGGAAAGGGAAATCCATACAACTAATTTGTTAAAATATCCTCATATGACAGTTTTTGGTGTGCAGAGAAGGTTTAAAATCAAAATACAGCCTAAGCAAGTTTGAGGTAGATAAGCATTGCCATCTAAATTGTACATCAGTTTTGCTGAAGTGGAAATAAATCTAAGGTTTGGCCAGTGGAGTAATCTTTGATAGCATAAAGACAGAAACGTGGCTGGGTGCGGGGAATACTAGTGATGATTTCAAGTTTTTCAAAGAATACACTTTTGGTGCACTTGACAATTCATCCGCTTGCTTGGATTCTGTGTGCCCTGGAATTGTCAAGGAGTGCAGGGAAAGGTGCCTACAAACTCGATTGATTTGGACAATTACCAAATGTAGCCATTTAAAGTGAGGGCTTTTTCAACTGCTGGGGAATTATCTGTTTTATTCTGGGCGTAAGTGTGCATGCACAAGAAAGCATAGAGCCAGAATAAAACTTTGTTGTTCAGGTTCACTGAGTGTTCTAAATTGGGTTATCTATACTTTGTACATTGTCATACTACAACCTGTAGTCAAATTTCAACTCATTCATTCATTCACATTATTTATAGTCTGCCTTTCCCACTGGGACTCAAGACAGATTACATCGAGTGAGTCAATATAATCAACAAGATGGGGCATTCAATAATCAATGGAAAAGGGTTTTGGTTGTAGATCCAACCAGAAGTCTAAAAAACACCAACAAACCAACAGTATTGAAGCAAAGCAGATGTATTCACAGGACACATTAAATGATGAAAAAGTACACAACAGGAGTCAGTCCACAGCAAAGTATACACAGACCACACTCCCCAATAATTTATCCAAGCAACTTTGTGAAGCGTTCTGTAACGGCGCTCCTCTATTGCTTGCATAGAAAAGCCTTCTTGAAAAATTCAGTTTTGCATAGCTTCTGGAATCGGGCCACGGTGGCTCAGCGGTTAAGAGGCCGAGCGGCATACTGAAAGGTCTGTAGTTCGGAAGTTCAAGACCCTAGTGCCATGTGATGGAGTAAACGCCTGTCTCTGGCCCCAGCTCCTGCCAACCTAGCAGTTCGAAAGCAAGAAATTGCAAGTAGATAAATAGGTACCGCTTTGGTGGGAAGGTAACAGTGTTCCTTGTGCCTTGGTGTTGAGTCATGCCGGCCACATGACCACGGAAATGTCTATGGACAGCGCTGGCTCTTTGGCTTGGAAACAGAGATGAGCACCACCCCCTAGAGTCGGATTCGACTGGCTTTCTAGCAAGGGAAACCCTTTACCTTACTTTACTGAAGTGTAGTGGGTTAGACACATGTAGAAACCACTGAGACAGATGTAGTGATCAGCATGGTTTAGTGGTACACAAGAAAGACAACAACTACTGGCCGGCTGGCCAACTATATACACACCTGGGGACACACCCCTAGGTCCCGTTGGTGGGTTTAAATCTCCCACCATGGTACCATTGGTTCCCAAGTGGAGAGACTAGGAGCCTAGTCCCCATTGTTTCTACCTAGTCAAGCTTGGGGGTATTCGCTGGCCCCTGGTGGCGGTCAGCGGACATAACATTTACCTTTTTAGTTTGTAGAAAGCCAAGAGAGTGGGCACCTTCCTGACCTCATCAAGCAGGCCATTCCACATGGTGGGGGGCCACCACGAAGAAGGCCCATGTATGGCCAGTTGTTGACGTTGTTTTCCCTGCTCAGGTGAGAGAAGCTCTTGTGGCAGAGCATAGGGGGAGAGACAGTCTCACAGATGTGAGAGCCATTCTGAACCTGCGCCAACAACAGGATTGCTACTGACCAACGAATCCCTTTGACTGCGCCGGTTCAAAAGCAACCCATGCACTCAAAACATGGGTGATCTTGAACAACTGCTAAAAATACACAGTAGAAACAAGCATAAAACAAATTTTATACTAGTGTAAAAGAATAATCTGAATTTAAATTTTTGGAAAAAAGAAATTAGGGAAAGTTGAGGGATGGACCCTGTCTAAGGGCACAGATTCATGAATCTGTATTAGGGTTCCCAAGTACTTACTGTGATCCGGCGGGGGAAACATGCTCCCCGGCCGGACCCTTCCTCCCTGTAACACAGCATGCTGTCACCAGGAAGTGATGCTGGGTGACGCTCTGGCAATGGGGCTGAAAACTCAATTGTACCATCGAGTTTTGAGCCCCATTGGCAGAGCGTCACCCAGCGTCACTTCCTGGCGACGGCATGGTGCAGCACGTCTGTTGTCCCTGCAGGAATGATCCTGCGAAGACGTCTTTGTCCCCCGCCGAATCACGGTAAGTACTTGGGAAGCCTGATCTGTATTATGGAAAGGAGATTACCGTGAGTAATAAATATGAAACCTCCAACAAGAAGAACAGGATGGCATTGGAGAGACACCACACTTTGTTTTCTCTTTCCTCCTTTTCCCTAGATTGGTTCAAATGCATTTTTAATCTAGTTCATCGCAACTAGAGACACCATGTATATTTAATGGAATTCTTCTTTAATATCAACCAGAAGTCATCATAAACCAATGACACTGATCAATGAATAGCGATAGATGATACCATATCAATTCTAACTGTGAGCTGTTCCATTTCTCTGAAATGGACCATACAAGGTAGAGACCAGAAAGACCAGTGGTGGTTGGGATTAAGGGGTGAATATCTGAGAAATGCAGAAGGCTGGAGGAGACCTGAAAAATGGAGACTGTACCCAGAACTCTTGTCCTCAATTTCAGATAAAATGACTGCAAAGGAAAAGATCTCTGAACAATGCCAAGTCATTGCTAAATCTCACTCACTTTCACAAATGGTTCTTTCCATTTTACCAGTGGTCTGCAGAGTGGACAACATGTTCTTGTGCTGGAGTGCCATCTAGCTGATTCACAAGGTAACTTGCATCCCTACAAATCATCCCCTGCCCCACCACTCCAGCAGAGAAAGAGCGTTAGTAATAGGCCAAGTTGTGATCCTGAACACTGTAATGAAAGAATCAATCCCTGTGAAATCCACAGGAGTTGCTGTTAATGTGTTGAAGATCCAGGCACAGATGTGCACAAATTAACCAATTTGTCTGATTCTTGAATTAGCACATTTGCGTAAAGTGCGGAAAGCCCACCAAAGAGCAACCACAGAATTCATTACAGAAGCAGCAATGCTGGTGCCTTAAGCTTTTCATTTTTAAAGCAGTTTTAAGAGGCCATTCTTTTACCATTTAGGCAGTGAATTTCTTGAGGTGTGGGCAAGTCCTCATGACAACTTCTCCAGCATCAATGAGTGAAATTAGCCCCAATGCTGCATAAGCCCCAATGCCATTTACATGTGAGATTTAATTAGAGCAGTGAAACCCAGATCTACTTTCTCCACCAAAACCCTTCTGTGAAAGTACTATAAAGGGATGATGATGATGATGATGATGATGATGATGATGAAAAAGAAGAAGAAGAAGAAGAGGAGGAGGAAGAAGAGGAGGAAGAAGAAGAAGGTGAAGGTGGAACCTGGAACCTGGAGATCCCCCAGAATTATAACTGAACTCTAGATAGCAGAGATCTGTCTCCCTGGAGAAAATGACTGCTTTGGAGGCTGGACTCTGTGGCATTTTATGCAACTGAGTCCTCTCCCTTCCCCAAAGTCAGCCCTCCTTAGACTCCACCACAAAATCTCTAAGAATTTCCCAGACTAGCACTGGCAACCTTTTTCAGGCCTGGCCTTGATCTCTCCCTTAAAGGCCAAAATAAACCTAGAAAGGGCCCTTGCCCTCTTCCCCTGTCTTTTACTGAAAGAACTAGTTAGAAGCCCCCCACCCCCATGAGAAACTTTTAAGAAAACAGTGGAGCCTGCCGCAACAGAGGTAGGGGTGAGATTATTTAGCCATTTATACTGCAGGAGAAGTCCTCCCCAATCCCAGCTCCAGTTCTGCCATTGCTTCCTTCCCTCTCTGTCTCTCTGTGTGTGTCTCTCTGGCTATCAGCCAGCCTGTCTCTCACTGTCGATGCTGTAGGGCCTGGAGTAGATTCCTGAGGTGGCCATTATGTGGGGCTTCAATGCTTCCTGAGTTTTCTCTTTCAACTTCTTGGATTTTTCTTCAGACCATGGAGTCCCCTGTAGAAAAACCTGTTGGGGGAGAGTGTGCCATCTGCAGAAATAAGTATCCACACACAGAGGGGACTGTTGAAAATTAGATACATAGATTTGGGAAATACTTGGCATTGCCAAAAATATTCGGCTGGCCATTAGCGCATGTCAGTTTCACTTCCCCACTGCTTCCAAGTGGAGGGAGAGTGAAACTGACCCATTCTCCCTCCCCTCCACTTCCCCAGCCGGCCACCGTGGCAGACTGACTGGGGAAGCAAAGACAGATCAGGGAAGCTTTTAAAGATCAGGGAAGCTTTTAAAGATGACTCTGCTTCGCTTCTCCAGCTGGAAAAGTGAAGAAAGACGGGGGAGGCTTTTAAAGATGCCTCCTCTTCACTTCCTCAGCCAGCCTGCCAAGGTGGGCTGTCTGGGGAAGCAAAGACAGATCAGGGAAGCTTTTAAAGATGACTCTGCTTCGCTTCTCCAGCTGGAAAAGTGAAGAAAGACGGGGGAGGCTTTTAAAGATGCCTCCTCTTCACTTCCTCAGCCAGCCTGCAAAGGTGGGCTGTCTGGGGAAGCAAAGACAGATCAGGGAGGCATGTAAAGATACCTCCTCGATCTGTTTTCCCTTCCCTCCCTGATTCAGGGATGGGCACCCGAATAAAAACCAAATAAGATTAGCTTTTATTCAGGAGCACCTTATCGGTAGCCGATTCAGATTAGAGAATATGATTCAGCTGAATACATACCCAAAAATACTGATATTTTTTCGGATATTTATTCCATTTGGCAAAGCCAAGCCAAATGCACACACCTAGCTGTGATTTTACATTACTCCTGTTTTAATTGCATTTTTTTTTTAAGAAGTGTGACTAGTCTTCTCCTGGTTTTGTGTCACCTTGCCAAAGAGAAGAAATGTTCAGTGATTTGTGTATATTTGTAGAAACCTTACCTAACATTGCTTAAAAAGTAATTGAAACAGTTTTCAAAACAGTTATTTTCATTAGTTCACAGTTCACATTTTTGAAACTGTTACTTTCATTACTTCACAGTCAACTGATTTGTTTTGTAATTAACACAAATATCAAACCTGTTGATGATTGAAGTATATTTTCATTGTTCTAACAAATGTTAAGTCTTTCCAAATACCTCCTCACTGACAATATCTTGCCTATATTTTATGAGTCAAGGGACATAATCCCTTCGAACTAGTCAAACCCTAGATTAAGGACCAGTCTAATGTTTTGTCACACCAAATCCAGGTTTGCCATCAAGTATGCACCCAGTGAGGAGTTGCAGTTAATGTGGTGCAGTAGATAGAGTGACGGACTAGGATTTGGGAGACCCATATTCAAATTCCCACTTTGCCATGGAAGCTTGCTGGGTGACTTTGGGCCAGTCACACACTCTTAGAAGAGAAGAAGAGATTGGATTTATACCCCTCCCTTCACTCAGAGTCTCAGAGTGGCTTACAATCTTAGGCTTAGCCTAACCTATCTTGTGAGGTTGCTGTGAGGATAAAATGAAGGAGATGAGAATGACACAAGCCACTGGGGAATCCCATTGGGGAGAAAGGAAAGTTATAAATGAAGCAAAGACATAATTAAATCCTGGGTCTCTATTTAGTGAGAGTGAGCAGGAAAAAGCTCTTGGGGTCATAGTGGATAGCTCCATGAAAGTGTCAACCCAGTGTGCTGCAGCAGTGAAAAAGGTAAACTCTGTGTGAGGGGTTATTAGGAAAGAAATTGAACAAAAAACAGTTGATATTATAATGTCCTTGTATAGATCTATGGTGCGGCCTTATTTGAATAACGTGTACAGTTCTGGTCACTGAATCTCAAAAATGACATTGCAGAGCTGGGGAAAATACAGACGAGAGCAACCAAGGCCCCAGTCACACGGAGCATTAGGTACGCTAGAGAGATGGAAGATAGGTGGATTTTCCTGGTGCGATCTCACCGCCACATCTGGGAAGTGTAGAGCTCCCATGGCTCACCCGAGGCTTCACTCCGAAGATGTGCTGTAAAAAACTAGTACCTCCGAGGTACTAGTTTCCGTAAACCGTGGGGCAAGGGTGGGCATCAGATCACGTTTCCGGTGTTAGCTCGTGGCATCCGGTGCCCGCCCATGTCCCATCGCGAAAACTTTTTTTGGTCAAGTCTCCACAGGTACGCACAAGCACCCAACGGTGCATGTGAACACTTGGGTTAAAAAAAACCAACACAACCCCCGTGGCGCTTCTTTGCCACGCCGCAGGAGTGAGGTATGATCGGCACCTCCCCCCAACCACGGGACATCGGCAGGACGTCAGGTGGGACATTTGATCTGGCTGCCACGCGGTAGTTCGCTCCAGGGCAAACAGCCACGCCTCCCCCCCCCCTGCAATATCCGGCCTGTGTGACCGGGGCCCAAGATGATAAGGGTGTTGGAGCACCTTCCCTGTGCGGAAAGGCTGAAAAGTTTGGGACTCTTTCAGTTTAGGAAAGGGATTAGAAAAGAGATGACTGGGGGGCATGATAGAGATTTATAAAATTATGCACAGGGTGGAAAGAGTTGACAAAGTGAACATTTCCTCCCAAAATACTAGAACTTAAGGGCCTCCAATGAAGCTGATGGGTAGTAGATACAGGACAGGAAAGGAAATTCTTTATACAATAAGTGATTAAAATATGGAATTCACTGCCAGAGGATGTAGTGATGGCCACAGGAATAAAAAGCTTTAATCAACAGGGGATTAGATAGATTCATGGAGGAGAGGTCTGTCAGTGACTACTACCCATGATGACTGAGGGGAACCTCCACATTTAGAGGCACTGAACCTCTGAATCCCAGAGCCAGGAGGCAACATCAGGGGAAGGCCTTGGCCTCTATGCCCTCTTGTTGGCCCTCTAGAGGAACTGGTTGGCCACTGTGTGAGACAAGATACTAAACTAGATGGACCACTGGTCCGATCCAGCAGGGCTTTTTTGTCTTCATACGTAGTATACTTGGATGATACACTGACTTCCAAGAACAACTGTTCTATTGGTATGTTACTATATTTAGGTGTTCACTTTAAAATTTTGGCATATTTCAACAAACCAGATGTATATGAAGTAGCCCATGCATAACTGTCTTTTTTTTAATGTCTAGACATCTAAAAGTACAGACTAGCAACACCCTCACTAAATATGGAGAATCTATCATTTGATATTGTCCAAAATGTCTACTTAATATCAGCCAGGATGATTTTTCTCAAAAGATCACTGATGTATTATTTATAAAACTCATTAGTTGCTTCTCTTTGGAAAAAAAAGAGAGAGAAATCGCATGCAGTTAGGGAGGCTGAAACGTTTGGGATCAAAATGTTCAGCAGATGATACCTCTACTCTGCAGGACTTGTTTTGTTTCCATAGGGGCTTGTATGGCCGAATTGTTCAGGTTGGCCTTTGAAGGTTAACCAGATGCTGGTGGCTGTTTTGATAGTAGTATGGTGCTAAGTCTTATATTTTAATATTTTATTTTTTTTATTAATTATGTGATTTTGTTAATTTTTTAACTTATGTATAATCATGTTGTTTTAAGGGCTGTAAGTCGCCGCGGGACCCCCTGGGTGTGCGGCAGCTAAAATAATCTAATGAACATATAAGTAAAATAAATCAACAGACCCAGTCACATGTTAGGTTAGTGTCACCTGGCCACTGTCCCACTCAAATAGTTGCCAAACAGCTTTGCGGCTGTGCAATAGCTGTTACGTCAGGCTTCCATTTCTTTCTGCCTTGCATCTGCACAGTAGTTGAAATCAAAATACACACTCTTTAGGTAATTGGCTGCTGAGCAGCACTCAGTGGCAACATGTCTGTGGATTGGAGCAACTAGGATCCCCCTGGGACAGGTGAGGACATGCATGCATGACATACTGTTGAATTCCCTGTACTTGACTGTCAAAATACAAGGACAGTAATGCGCTGAACAGGGTTAAGCTGCTCAGCCAAACCGCTCACTGAAAAACCAGCTTCCTAACTGAGACTGAAGAGCACAACCTGAGCCAAATGGACGGGAATTTGAACATCCCGGCATACGATAAAACACTATATGCTTTAAGTACAATATCTAGAGACAGAAGAAATAAAATACTTATTTAAAATTGAGTTCCATCCAGCCATCCAGCAATACTTTAAAAAGGGCTTAGACGTGTTGGTAAATAATCTATAAAAATGGCCTTATTGAGGTAGTGAGTTCTGTAAGGGAGGATATCACTGTTGGCAGGGCTATTTTTGGGCAGGAACGCACAGGAACGGTGTTCTGGCTGGCTTCAGAGTTGGCCACGCCCACTACAGCCAAAACCTCTGCGTGCCTGGCTACAGAGGGAAGGCCTGGAGAGAGACCCTCCCGACAACTGCCTTCCCTTCAAGGGGGGGCTTGTCTGGGCTCCCCACAGGCGCGGGGCACCCGGGCAAGTCAAGGGAACACATGGGGTGTGGCCTAATATGCTAATGAGCTGTGCTGTCAGGGATGTGGTCAGATATGCTAATGAGCTGTGCTGTCGGGGGTGTGGCCTAATATTCTGGTGAGTTTCTGCTGCTGGGTGTGGCCTATTATGCTAATGAGTTCCTGCTGGGCTTCTTCTCCAAAGAAAGCCCTGACTGTCGGGAAACTTTTCCTCTGCACCTTAAGCATTCTAGCCAGTAAAGGAGGATAATAACAGCAGCTCCGTAGGAAAGCCTCAGCTGCTGATCGGAGAGGACAGTAATATACCCCTGTGGAATAAGAGGGGACCAAGCAGTTATTATAGGCATACAGACAGTACTCTTTTATTATAAGGGAGAGATATTGATATATGAAACCTGAAAAACTCAGAATGGTCAATAGGAATGCTCCTGAATATTCTGTAACATTTAACTCTTCTTTACCCCCGAGGGAAGGAAGCACAGAGTTGTTCAGAGCTCAGTTTCTGCCTGACTGAAAGGCTGCATTAGATTTGAGGGAAACAGCACTTTGGAGGCCAGATGATGTACGATCTCCCCAAGGAGAGTTGTCTATCCCTCGATCATCTGCCAGCGGTCGAAGACTTTACTGTTTCATCTGGCATAACCTTACTGTCTCTTCTTGTTTGTTTTTCTTTTTTTGGTTTTACAAATATGCATTCTGGTTTTCTTTTCAAAGTTAGTTTTAAATGCATTTTTAATTGTTCACAGCCCTGAAGATCCTAACTGGGCAAAAAAAAGCAGCACACCAATGTTTTAAATAAATAAATATATATATTAGGGATGAGACCGAATTTTGCAAATAATTGCTAACTTGAATACCTCCCTTTTGATTTTGCTTCTCGTTGTGTGAAATGAGCCCAGAAGTCATTATTTTCACTTCCTCATGCTGGATATCCCCCCAAATGTATGATTTTCCTAATATATTTGTGGGTTGTTTTTTTCTATAAGTGGTCTAAAATCCCCATAAAAGAAACAACAGAGTCATCGATAGCCATAAAATGAGGTGGCATCATACAGAATCAAAACAGAACAAAAATGGCTACTTCATCTCATCCCGAATGAATATTAGTGTCACTCCAATGAGCCATTGGCTTAGCAGAAAAATCCTGAAGAAACTAAAATATAGCCAGTTCGGTGTAGTGGTTAGGAGTGCGGACTATAATCCGGGAGAACCAGGTTTGATTCCCCACTCCTCCACATGCAGCTGCTGGTGTGACCTTAGGTCAGTCACAAGTTCTTTCAGAGCTGTTCTCGAAAGAGCAGTTCTTGAAAGAGCTCTTTCAGCCCACCTACCTCACAGGGTTTCTGTTGTGGGGAGGGGAAGGGAAAGGAGATTGTAAGCCGCTCTGAGACTCCTTCTGGTAGTGAAGGGTGGGGTATAAATCCAGTCTCCTCCTCCTCCTCTTCCTCTTCTTCTTCTACATTTTTTTTAAATTAAAAGGAAGACAGAAAGCACAAATCTGCATTTTTATTCATTACCAGTACCCATGGACATTTCCTGCTGTTGCATCTTAGTCTGACTGTTTTTCTCCAGGTTAAAAAATGTATGGTACTCTGTGCTACAATGAAAAATAGAAACATATGCCGTTTGGTGCTAGTATTCAGTTTCAGTATTTTTAAAATATAAGTAACAATGTGTTCATATCACAGTCAAAATGTCAGGCTTGCATTAGAATTTTTCTTCCTTAAAAGTAGCATTATAACTAAAGTAGAAATATGTGCTTTGGCATGCCTGCTACAATATTTGTTACGTTTTGTGTGTGTAATCATATCTTGCTCATATGTCACTTAAGATGTAATTCCCTTGTTATATCAATAAAAGTTTAATAATAATAAAAAAGAATTGTTCTTCCTACATTTTTGTCATTGATAGGATGGAACAAGAATGGTTACTATAAAATAGTGCTTCCCAGATGTTTGGTTTCTGGACGGTGCCATCCAAAGTAAAGTTACTCCTTTTTAACACTGCTTAGGACGGCACTGGCAATACACTAAATTAGGACTGAATGCTCCAGTCTCTCTAGCCCCCTCCCATGTTTTGCTTCTCGTGTGTGAAGGAGGAGCATGGATACTAAGAAGAGTATGAATACATGACAAACCTATGTATGTCTCCCTCATAATTCTTGTGTTCTGTAGAGGATTCTGGGAAGTGTTTTAGGGTGTCCACCAAGGCTCCCTCCAAGCTGTGGAGTTTTGTGAGCAAAAAAATCTACTTTGTGAGCTACTGATACTAAAGGTGTGAGCGAGCGATTTGGCAGCTGCATCAATTAGTTTGCTCTGGAGCCCTCCTTCCTGAGCGAAGGCAAAAATGTGTGAGCCGGAGGCTAAAAAACTGTGAGCTCGCTCACACTAGCTCAACTTAGAGGGAACACTGGTGTCCACATAGTTGATACAGGCCATTATCAAGTTCTGCCATTGCTCTGTAGGAAATGACAGTGCACCCCAGAGCAAGCCACTGTTCTGATGATTCACATTTTCATGGACAATCTGTTTTTAGGGAACCATGTACACCATTACCGATGCCGCAACTGTCTTTGGAGCACCCCCTTCTGCAAACCCCCAAGGTACTGTAGAATCAAGTTTGGAAACTGTTGATTTAGGCAAGCAAATTATTCTAAGAGGCATCTAAAAATAGTGCAGTTATATTTTATTGTATTATATTAAGTTAAGTAAGGCAATTCTACTTACTACCCACCTTGGACCATATCTCATATGGGACCTGTCCTTGATAGACTAAGCTTCGTAGCCAAGGTCTCTCTGTTCTACTGCTACATGTTTACCATATATATCCTAAGTGACACCACCTGCAAGTTCCTATTAAAGAGCCCTGCAATTTGGGCTTAAAGTCTGTATGTTTTACTATTACATGTATATCATATGTATCTTAAATGATGTATAACATAGATATCTTTTATAAAAAACATGTATAATCTATAGCTAGGTTTAATCCCTTAGGGTATTGTGTTTGTAGTCTATGTATCCAGAAAGCCTCACGTCTTTCTAAGGCTTTTTTAACATCCACCTTACTGTATTTATAGGTGTTGAAGGTTTCAAGCACTAAAAATTTAAGATCATTACAGCTGTGTCCCTGTTCAACAAAATGGGGGACCAATGGGGAGTCCAAATTTTTCTGTCTAATGCGAGATTTATGCTCAATGATACGTGTCCTAACGGCTCTCGTGGACATGCCTACATACAATTTAGGAATAGAACAACCAGAAAATGACTGAGCCAAGCCAGAAGACGTTTACACCGTGCAGTGACAGCGTGTGCAATTAAATGAATATATATTGTCTTCCCTATCCCCTATGAACATTGTTAGTCCCCTGTCTAAAATGTGTAACTGTACACCGCTTTGAGCCCACTGGGGAAAGCGATTAATAAATTGAAAGTATTATTATTATATATTATAGTAGCAGAGAGAGCATACTTGCCGAATATTATTTGAATTAGCTGGCCGGCTCATCTCCTGTAGCAGCCGAGGTGAATGAGTGCAGCCGGCAGGTAAGGGCAGGGGCAGCAGGAGCTGTGGGGCATGGGCCACGAATGAGGGGGCACCACCCCTAAATGTCCCACAGCGGCCACAGGCCTGCTCGAGCATCACAGCCCCAATTATATTTCATTTCAAAACATACAGACCATCGATACAATGTGTAGCGCCATCAATATAACAGGAGAACACCACCGCTAGCACTTTATACCGATTTAATATGATCTTAGTGAGTTGTTTTAGAAGTTTAATGATATTTGAATGTTATGTTTTAGAAGTTTAACGATCTTGAATGTTGTTATGTCTTATTGCTGTAAGCCGCCCTGAGCCTGCTCAGGCAGGGAGGGTGTACAAATTTGAATACATAAATAAATACACTTTCTTAACATTATTAAGATTTATTCAAGACTGGGTATACTGCTGGCTACAGCCTTCAGCCCAGTTCTTAACAAAGTCATATGAATGTGAGTAGGGGAAAAGAAAAACTAAAGCGTGTCATGAACGCATACATGAAGACACATAGCACTGCCTTATGCTGAATCAGTCCACCAAGGTCAGTTTTTCTACTCAGACTGGCAGCAGCTCTCCCGGACCTCAAGAGGAGGTCTTCCGTCTCACTTCCAATCTGATCATTCCCACTGCAGATGCCTGGGATTGAACCTGGCCTTCTACAAGCCAAGCCGATGTCCCACCACTGAGCCACAACCCCTCCTATCTATTTAACAAAGTGAACAGCAGTCTGCCTTTTGTAGAGAAGTAATAAACTCTGCTCTACTTGGAACGAGCTCCCAGAGAAGATCCGGGCCCTGCGGGACTTGGCACAAGTCCTTCCACCTGCCCTTTGCATCGGAGCGGCCGCCGTTATTGTGCCACCACCGTGTTACCATCTTTGACGGTGGATTAGACCTATAAGTGAACCGGCCCTGGGAAGACGCCTAAATGACCGAAGAACTTGCGTTGTCAGGCTAGGTTGATAAATGGAACCCATCTTGGAGTAATAAGATTTAACATCTAGAGCACCGCACTTTATTTATTGAATGTTTTTATGCCGTTTTAACTGTTTGTTATGGCATTTGCCTCTGTTGTCAGCCGCCCTGAGCCCATTCGGGGAGGGCGGGATACAAATCTAATAAATAAATAAATAAATAAATACTTGCATGGAGCATTCTTTATGTCTTTATTGATCGGATTTTTATCCCACCCTCCCCAAATGGGCTCAGGGCGGATCACAACCACCAGAGTCAAAGACTCATCGCAATAAAATTGCATTGCATTAAAATCATTAGAACAGTAAAAATCAGCGGTAGTAGCAAATCACATACAAGAAAGGCTGTTAGGACTACATAGATGGAGTCAGAACTTTCGGTAGATTGGGAGCTCAACAGGAAGGCCAACTAAGATGGATGCCCGCCGCCTCACCCAATGGCCTGGCAGAACAGCTCCATTTTGCAGGTCCTGCAGAACGGTCAAAGGTCCTGCAAGGCCCTGATCTCCAGTGGGAGCTGATTCTACCGGGCCAGGGCAGAAAAAAACTTGCATATCACGTCTTTTGATCCTGGAGCTGGTGTAGACTTGACTGTGTATTCATTGTACAAGACGTCACACATACCTGTGCTCCACTCTGTGTTCCAAATGTCCTTTCTTTAATTAGCCCCTCCAACAAATCATTTATACTCGGCGCCTCCATCAGTTCTCAAAACATAAAACTCCTCTGCCATTTCCCTTCTCTGCTCTCATATATCACAAGTTTTTATGACTCTCTTTTTATAGACCTTTTTACACCCAGGACGGCTACTTCACTGTATGTAAAATCTCGTAGAGTATGTAATGGTAGAACAAACAGAGATGTGATATAGATTGTGGGGTATACACAAGTAGGATGGAGCAAACACTGCCTGGAAGTTATTACGAGAGATGTGAGAGGCAGTTCTATCTATTGACAGTTCGCTGGCAGTGTCGTAAGAGGCTCTCTGAACTTCACAGTTTCCAAGACGATTTGGAAACCTGTATAAATTGACCTTGAGTTTGGATTCAGTTAATTTTTTTTAATGCGGCTTTCATTTCCATCGCTTACCAGAAATGTTGAAACATACTGACTGTTAGGTTCCAGATTCAGACCCTGAGGAAACTGGCATTTTTAGGAATCAGAGGGATGACAGAATTCACCTGCTGCAGCTATGACACTGCTACGGGCCGTAAAAGCCGTGCCTGGCAGAATTAATCTTTCAGTACAGCTGTTATCTTTCAGCACGCAGAACTGGCAATCAGAGCATTGCTGTCGTGCTCCCAAATGGCAACTTTCATTCTGATAAAAAATCAGAGGTGTGCGATTGCCTCATGGGAAGCAATCATGGGAGCCAAGCGTTCGACACCATGTTCGTCTGTTATCCAAGCAGCATGAGTATTTTTGACTGCAAAGAAAAGACAATGGCACATGTACAATTACATGCTGATTTCACATAGCTGCATTCCCCCGCCACCAACACATCCAGTGCTGCCGCCGCCGCCTCCATATTAAAGGGCACATGGTTAAAAAGAGAAACAAATAAAATTCCATGTTTTCTGTTGAGACTTACTCCTTTGGTGTCTCTGTGTCCCTTACAATAAGATCGTAGCATATAAAAATAGTAATCTGTTCTTCAGATCGTAATAGACGCGGTTGACTGTGCAGGCATAAAACAGGCAATGGATATGCTTTAAGCAATGCCGTACTACACAGGGCAATGCTTGAAAAGTAAGTTGTTTTTAGAACATGATCTTGGGGGAAGAGGGATTTTGCCAGCTGCACAGGTACACAAGTAACTACAAGCTGCGACATAGAAATAAATGGAACATCTTTTCGTCATGTATGAGCAAGTCATGAACCAATGTTCCCTCTAAGCTGTGGAATGGATATGCTTTAAGCAGTGCCGTACTACACAGCGGGAAAGAGGGCAGTGCTTGAAAAGTAAGTTGTTTTTAGAACATGATCTTGGGGGAAGAGGGATTTTGCCAGCTGCACAGGTACACAAGTAACTACAAGCTGTGACATAGAAATAAATGGAATATCTCTTGTCATGTGTGAGCAAGTCAACCCTGTATGACAAGCAGCAAAGCTGCTCAACGCGGTATCCGCCTCAAGCATTCAACAGCAATACTGAGGTGATCTAGAAGAAAAGGCTTATATACTCCAATTTTCTCTAACATAAGGAATCTCAAAGTGGCTTCCAATTGCCTTCCCTTCCTCTCCCCACAACAGGCTCCTTCTGAGGTAGGTGGGGCTGAGAGAGTTGGTGTCATGTCTATCTGTACGTCCCTACCCACCTAATACTCTCGTTGGTTACCGGCCCTGGGCTGGCAACCATGAAGTGTAGTCCAGCAAGGGTGCTAGGACATTTCCCATCATTGTTCACTGCTGAGGAAAAATCATCCTGCTATTTCTATTTGTTCAACATTGGCCGAGTTCAGACTGGCAGTTTGGCCCGATATAGACACAATAAAGGCATGTTTCACAAACGGATTAAAGGGGCTGGTTCACACGGGCACAGCTGTCCGGCGTTCCCCAGCCTACTCAACCTGTCTTGTGACGCTTCCCTCCCGAGTTTAAAAAATACCAGGTGAAAGTGGTAGCAAACACTGGAGAGCCCGTTGATCCCGCTTCCTGGATGTGTGCACGCTAAAAGCTGCAAACAAGCTGCATTGCTGCACCTATGCACATAGGCGCATGTCACCGGAGTGAAAAAAAGCCACTTACAGCCGCTCCTCGACCAGGGGCGGGCCAACATTGTGAACGCTCCCTTGTGCCTCCTCCCCAGTATGCTCCCGCATCAGTTGATGCAGTGTGACCAGGAATAACCAGAATAAGTTGTTCCGCGTCTTTTTTGCCACGACTCCCTTGCGCTGCAATCTGCCAGTCTGAACTCAGCCATTGTGCATCCATATTTCTCCCCCTCCCCCGATGGACGATAACTTTCTGTGAACCTATTGTTACATTTCAGACATTTATCTGCAGCTAATACACCTACCTGTAGAAAAGTAATACACAGATGCACCTTACATCTCTAAATTAGAGTAGCACAGGTCCTTGGTTCCTGCAAATGATGCCCCATCAAAGAAGCCATCCAAATGACTCCAGTGCTTCTTTAAAAAAACCAAAAAACAAAACCCAACCAATGCTAGTCTCTTTTGCTGCACATAAAGGCAAAGTTCAAAGTAGCCAATCAGTCATGGCTGTCTTAGAAGTCTGAGTTCCTTTAACTGACACGGAGGGATTACATGTAGAAACCGTTTCAAAAGTTCTCTTCATTTTGGAAGCCCTTTCCTTAAATACTGCCTGACAGTCTTTATTCTATGTTATCTGTATATATAAGGTGCATTGCATTGGGATATATATTCTACTGAATAACCCACTGTTTCTAGATGGATTTGGGTTACGGTGAGGGGTCATTTCCTGCGGGAGCGCACAGGAGTGGAGCTCCGGCAGTAAGGAGCTCAGGGGGCGGGCACATGCAACAAGCCTCGCCCCCTGCTCCCAGCAGTCCTCAATCGCACCATGAGGAGCAAGAGCCAGGTAAGTTGCAGACCCCCCCCAGCCCGCCTTTAGGTACAAGCTCTCCCTCCTCTGTGAGGGCAGATCTGCACATCCCCCCCCCCATAGCTAGCAATCCAAAACAGTCCAGTGGTACCTTTAAGACCAAGTTTTATTCAGGTACAAGCTCTCCCTCCTCTGTGAGGACAGATCTGCATGTTCCCCCCCCCCAATAGCTAGCAATCCAAAACAGTCCAGTGGAGCCTGAGCGGTGGGTGTTGCCTTCTGTCACACTTCCGGTGATGCCAGGGGGTGTGGCATATGCAAATAAGGTATGCTAATGAGTTATACTAATGAGCTCCTGCACCTCTTTTTCTACAGGTTCAGTGTGATGATGGAGTTATAAAAGCTTAGTCCAATAATGAAAAGTAAAACAGTGTTTGAATGGCTGAAACAAAAATTAACCTCACTCTAGAAGGGGAGACATTTTTATTCTGCCCTCCAGATATTAAAACCCATACTTCTAACAAAGCCCTTGCAATTCTCATATGTTATAATGTCTAATGAGTTACATATGAAAAAGAAATGAAGAATCTTAAAGCATTGATATATCTGCGAAATTAAATCTGGGTCCAGTGAGTCACCGGGAATTTGACTGGATATGGAACAAAAGTAAAGTGAAACCCCATTTTTGGGGGGCTTAGAATTGTAATGCATGGTGGAAAGTGACTGATTGTGACCCTGTAGGGTTTTTCAAGGCAAGAGATGAAGAGAGATGGTCTGCCACGGCCTGCCTCTGTGTAGCAACTCAGGACTTCCTTGGTGGTCTCCCACCCAAGTACTAACCAGGGCAGACCCTGCTTAAATTCTGAGATCTGATGAAACTGAGCTAGCCTGAACCATTCGAGTTAGAGCTGAACTGCAACACAGATCAATTTTGTTCTCAGAATCCTTCATGAATATGACCAGGTATATTCGTTGGACTGTGAGGATGCAGTCTCAAAATTAGGATGACCATATCACTCAAACATATCGGACTCAGAAAGCAAGGGTTTCTCTAAGCTTTCCCTCCTGAAGAAACATCTTTGGCAAACAGCCATGATCCTTCAGCTATATGGGACTGGAATCAGAAAATCACTGGATACTGTGGTATCATAATTCACCTCCTGGATTTTCCTGGACAATGTTCAACAATACATTGCTCTTAACTTAGAGGAGGAGAAGGAGGAGGAGGAGGAGAAGATGATGATGATACTGGATTTATACCCCGCCCTTTGGAGCTGCGGTGGCTCAAGTGGTTAAGATGCTCAACTGCAGGCTGTGAAAGGTCGGTAGTTCAGCAGTTCGAGACCCGAGAGTGCCGCATGACGGAGTGAGCTCCCGTCTCTAGTTCCAGCTCCTGCCAACCTAGCAGTTCGAAAGCAAGAAATTGCAAGTAGATAAATAGGTACCACTTTGGTGGGAAGGTAACAGCGTTCCGTGCACCGTGGTGTTTAGTCATGCCGACCACATGACCACAGAAACGTCTTCGGACAGAGTTGGCTCTTCGGCTTTGAAACGGAGATGAGCACCGCAACCCTAGAGTTGGATTCAACTGGCTTTCGAGCAAGGGAACCTTTACCTTTATTTACCCTGCCCTTCACCCCGTCTCAGAGTGGCTTACAAACTCCTTTCCCTTCCCCTCCCCACAACAGACACCCTGTGAGGTTGGTGGGGCTGAGAGAGGTCTTGACAGAAACTGTTCTTTTCCAAGAACACCTCTGACAGAATTGTGGCTTGCCCAAGATCATCCAGCAGCTGCAAGTGGAGGAGTGGGGAATCAAACCTAGTTCTCCCACATTAGAGCCCGTGCACTTAACCACTACACCAAACTGGCTCTCAAGATTAGAGTCTGAAGGGACACTGCTTGCTTCACTTCAGAGCGGGGCTAAAAGGGAAGAGAGCTGGGTTCAAAAGTCATGGGTACACGTGCTCTCAGCCTGCTTTTTTACCACCTAGACCCTTTCAAGAGTAAGCCACCTTTCCAATAATTATTCACAAATAATGTCACGGGAGAAAGCTCAACTTTTGACATTCAAAGTTTGACATCAGCTCGATCCCTTCTAGTTTCTACTTCATCTCACTAGAGTTAAATGTGACAGGTAGGTACAAGGTACATGCAAGTATATCACGTTTGTCTTTAAAGGTACACATGCTGAATACTTCATTTAATGGTATACACATTGATTCCTATGTGTGGTTGTGTGCCTGTCATGTTAATTCATCAGAGTGGGTTTTAAACTATCCACACACACCGAGTTAAAAGTGACCCCCTCCCCCTGAATGGGAAAAGATTAATAACAATTACCGGAGCCATTTATATGCATTATCTCACTCAATGAATTGTACCTGGTAATTTTCATTTTATTGAAATGCAATAATGATCTGAAATAGCAGCCTTTCTCTTCCAGGCTGTGATCTCTCATGCTCAACAATACATTACAAAATAAGCTTTTCAACTGTTTGATTTCTCAGCCTTTGCTCTCCAAAAACATGAATCTTCTGCAATCTAAAGTCTTTTTTTAACGGAGAATAAAGATGTCCAAACTAACAGGTCTTCTCCACATCAGTTTTAAGCCAGCATAAATTAACAGAACTGAATATAAGCAGGGCTTTTTTTGTAGAAAAAGCCCAGCAGGAACTCATTAGCATAATAGGCCACACCCAACAGCTGAAACTCATTAGCATATTAGGCCACACCCCCATGTTACCAGAAGTGTGGTCATCCAGCCACACCCACCTTTTGCTTCTTATTCTGTTTATCTTGTTTGTTGTCAAAACCCAGGGCTTTTTTTGTAGCAGGAACTCCTTTGCATGTTAGGCCACACACCCCTAATGTAGCCAATCCTAATGAGTTTCTGCTGTTGGGCATGGCCTGTTATGCTAATGAGTTCCTGCTGGGCGTGGCCAACTCGGGAGCCAGCCGGAACTCTGTTTCTGTGCGTTCCTGCCCAAAAATAGCTCTGAATATAAGGCTTAAGAGTAATGGTCCAACCCTACAGATGAATCCTTAGCATTCTTCATTTAGGAGTAAATCCTAATGTTCCAAATAAAATACCCATAAAGTCAGGCTGCATGAGTTACTCTGCCAGAACGTTAAGCAGGGAACATACCATTCTTTGATGCAATTCACAACCATAAACCTTACATCGGTGTTACAGGCAAACAACAGAACAAATACTTAGGACTAGATTGGTTTCATAATTATATGGGGACCTTCAAGCTTTGCAGACATATGAAGACATTAAGGGAATAAGCAGGTCCACAATTCTGGTGGTGCTAAAGTGTACGGGAACTTACCTAAAATTGCTAACCATGGAACCTCCATCCACCCACCCACAATAACCAGTGTAAATCTATGCCATACAAAGTCATTTTATGTATCTGAAGAACTGTGCATGCACACGAAAACGTATGCCCAGAATTATATTCTGTTGGTCTTCAGGGTGTCACTGGACTCAAACTTTGTCCTAAAGGTCACTTTAATGAAATCTTGACGTTCACATACCCCATTAACAGCGGGGGTCCCTGTCAAAAAAGGCTTCACAAGGAAGCTGCATCGCATAGCCTCCAAGGTCCCTGTTGTCTACGGTCCCCTCCCTCTTCATCTACATCACTTCCCATTTTGCTTGTGAAGGTGCGTGAATTATGTATAGTTTTGCCCTCTCATTAGTTTGTGGGAAACCAGTGGGTAGACTATTCGGCTGGGATGGTAGGAGAGAGGTTCCAGTCCCCATCCTGCAATGGAATTTATGGGGTGGGGTGGAGGGCTTAGACCAATCACTGTGTGTTCTATTTTTTCCCCACCCTTCCTCCAACAGGTGATGCGTATGGCTTTCTCCCGTCTTCACTTTGTTCTCACAACACACTCATGAGGTCTGAATGGCCAAAAGTGAGCTTCATGACTAAGTGTGTATAGAAATATTGATTTCTATAAACCCCTGCCTTCCCCTGGAATGTTTTGCTGATATCCTGCTGTGTTGCAGTTCCTATTGAGGCCATATGGCCTGCCCATATGGCCGAAACTTTACAGCCCTGCCATATAACCACCCATTCCTACACACCCCTAGTGGAAAAGCCAGACTTGATGGAGCCTGGCTTTGCTACTTCAAGCAACCAGTCACATACAGAATGAAGTTTTGGGGGTTGGGGGACATGTGACCATGGGCGTGGTTTTCCAAACTTCCAAGCTATCCCTTCAAAGCTACCATGATAACCCAAAAGTTGGACACACCCTTCCTACTCGTGATTGGCTGATGGCCACGGCTAGTCATGATTAGATTGGGGTTTAATTGTCTGATCCCTTGGAAGAGAACTCTCTCTCTCTGTTCTGTTCTGTTCTTGCTATCTCTGCTGCCAGCTATAATGATGTCCTGCAATGTGGTCTCTGGGAGAGACAAAGAGCTGTTTTGGAGCTGAGCACATGCTTGCAAAGATGGACTTCTTGCTCCAAATCTCTTGGGGCTACTAGATTATCACAATGGACTATTTTGAACTGATAATTGTTCCTGACTTGGTAAATATGAAGCATTATGTTTAGTTAAGGCAAACACTGCCCTAGTCTTTCTTATTTTGGAAATCCTTATTAGTCTAACTGCAAAGCTCTGTGCTGAATAAACCTTATTCTTATTTATAAATAGTGTCTGTTTTGATGTGTAACTGAATCCCAAGCCTAAATCTTGCAGCCTAACTGGCTACACGCTACCATTGAGTATTAAGTGTACATCTCTGAGGAGGTACTAGTGTGTTCTGTCTGGTGGCTATTGCTCTGAAATCCAGAGAGCCTACCTCTCTGGGTTATTGTGTAATGTATTGAGCCAGTGTAGAGTTTTCCCCTCATCCCTGGACTGACCTGGGGGGCAGAATCTATACAAAGTGAGCTTCATGACTCTGGCCAGCTTCTTCTGACCACTGCAGGTGGTCACCATGCCAAGTGAACTAACAGGTTGGATCCAACAGAGCCCTTCCACAGATGGAGGGATTTCCTTTCCTGCTTTTCTCCTCTGGCTGAAGCCCCAAATTATCTCTGATATTCGTTCTTAGTGAACAGGGGATCTGGGGAACAGCATATCAGAGAGCATTTAGGGCTGGATCAGGAAGAGGGAATCACTCTCTGCAGGTGGAACTCCCTCTGTTTATAGAAATGTTTCATCAAATCCAAACCAATTAGTTCACCTAGAAGGAGGGGGAAAGGCATGGAATTTGCCCTCCATGGGTGGAAGTTTTTCCATCTGCCGAAACACTCTGCTAGAAACAAGCTATCATCTCAGCCTGATGAAATTCCTCCTGTAGCGTTTTAGGATAGAACCTTACATTGTATGTGAAGAACAAAACACAGGTGATATACCCTTATAACTTTTCAACATTTACGTCAGCCCTCCATTCTAAAAGTTGGGAGGCATTGTCACGGATGACCATAGCATGATGCCGCAAAACAGCCAGGATGTCTTGGCTACTCTGTTAACTCAGCCTCAAAAGTCTCCATCAAACATGACAGCCTTGCTCAGCATTCCTAAAAAAAACACAGGTTGTAGCATTTAGGACGTCATACCATCTGTGTTTTTTTATATATAAAAGTTTTATTGACTCTCCTAAAAAGGAGAGGTATTTCGCTTAAAATAGAAAAATTGGGAGGGTATATAGTGGGAGAAAGAGAAAGCTGAGTGATATATTAACTGGTAAATTAAACTGTTAGTAGTGTCCAATCATTCTTCTTAGGCTTCTT
>NW_015169870.1:23254-61870 GCF_001447785.1 Gekko japonicus | reverse complement strand
GGCGGGAGCCTCGGTCTCCAACCTCTCGGCCAAAAGAGAGACTCCCCCCTAGTACGCCCTAAAGCGCCCCGGATCCGAGCTCCTCTCTTCCTGAGGTGCTCGTTCGGGTCTCCGCTCACGCGGATTCTCTCCTCCACTGTGGGCGGGCGAGACGCCCTCGGGAGCAACCCGAGGATGTGTCCGCCATTCGCGGGAGCCAAACCGGAAGCCGTTATACCATCTGTGTTAATGAGTGCTAATCTTGCCTGCTGAAACTGTTTACACCAATGTATTACCAATAGTCTAGCATGACACTCTGAGAAGTGTCATGGGAAGATTCATGAATGTTCAGCTTAAAAGAGGAAGAGGAATGAACTAAGGGGAAAGAGCAGGGGGGGGGAATGTTTCAATGAGAAAGACTGCAGTACTTTTTAATCTGTTCCTGTTCCTTTAACTGAACAGTTCTGATGGGTTCCTAGATCTTAGCCTGACTAGAGTCCCCAAAACGGACATCTGTCAAAGCATCCTTGGGCTGCTGCATCAGATCCCCTTCTCTAGTGAAAGTGGTTGCTGATTGGACTTAGACAAGGCAAGCCTTATGTGACAAGTAGGAGTATAAGAATATAAATAAATTGTGTAAACCGCTCCGAGCCTACGGGAAGGAGCGGTATAGAAACCAAATAAATAAAATAAATAAATAAAGTAGAGTATGTTGCACCTCTCCCTAAGAGCCACCAAGGGGAGCCGACAGAATGTTGGGGAAAGACTGCAAAAACAGCAGTTGAAAGAGCAGTTGGGAGCCGGCAGCTAGAGAATTGAGAGGGAAAAGAGGATGTCTGTTGTGTGAAACTGTGGAGAAGAGCTGCTTAGACCTGACTGAAAAGAGTCAATCCCAATTGCTGGAATAGGGAAACAGTTCAAAAGTACAATTGGGAATGAAATGTTGTAACATCTCCCTTACTTTCTTCAGTGTTATTCTCAAACCATAAATAAAGTTAACTCCTTGTCTGTCTAAATATGTGGGCTGCGTATCTCAGGGAAAGAAACACACTCACATGAGTCAGTATCTTGAGCTATATATGTTTTAGGATATGAATAAATGGTGGCAGCATATGAGTAGAACAACGTATGAGCCCCCAACCCCAATAACTCTGAACTCTTTGAGTGAGGGCTTGTTCAATTCAATTCAATTTATTACTATCAAAGATCAGCAAATACTTTAAAATGTTACATATAGTTGACAGCAAAAATATAGCCAGACAGTTGATACGGATAATTTCTTTTGGAAATAAGACAAAGTGAATTTTAAAAGGACCTGTTATTACAGGGAGGGGTTTTTGTTTTGTTTTTTGGCTACCCTACAGGCTGCAGTGGCTCAGAGGTTAAGACACTGAGTTGCAGACCAGAAGGTCTGTATCTAAGCAGTTCAAGACCCCAGTACCATGTGGCAGAGTGAGCTCCCATCTCTGTTATGGGGACCTTCAAGCTTTGCAGACATATGAAGACATTAAGGGAATAAGCAGGTCCACAATTCTGGTGGTGCTAAAGTGTACGGGAACTTACCTAAAATTGCTAACCATGGAACCGTCCATCCAACCACCCACAATAACCAGTGTAAATCTATGCCATACAAAGTCATTTTATGTCTCTGAAGAACTGTGCATGCACATGAAAACGTATACCCAGAATTATATTCTGTTGGTCTTCAGGGTGCCACTGGACTCAAACTTTGTCCTAAAGGTCACTTTAATGAAATCCTGACGTTCACATACCCCATTAACAACGGGGGTCCCCGTCAAAAAGGGCTTCACAAGGAAGGTGCATCGCATTGCCTCCAAGGTCCCTGTTGTCTACGGTCCCCTCCCTCTTCATCTACATCACTTCCCATTTTGCTTGTGAAGGTGCGTGAATTATGTATAGTTTTGCCCTCTCATTAGTTTGTGGGAAACCAGTGGGTAGACTATTCGGCTGGGATGGTAGGAGTGAGGTTCCAGTCCCCATCCTGCAATGGAATTTATGGGGTGGGGTGGAGGGCTTAGACCAATCACTGTGTGTTCTATTTTTATCCCACCCTTCTTCCAACAGGAGCCCAAGGTGATGCGTAGGGCTTTCTCCTGTCTTCACTTTGTTCTCACAACACACCCATGAGGCCTGAATGGGCAAAAGTGAGCTTCATGACTAAGTGAGCTTCATGACTCTGGCCAACTTCTCCTGACCACTGCAGGTGGTCACCATGCCAAGTGAACTAACAGGTTGGATCCAACAGAGCCCTTCCACAGATGGAGGGATTTCCTTTCCTGCTTTTCTCCTCTGGCTGAAGCCCCAAATTATCTCTGATATTCGTTCTTAGTGAACAGGGGATCTGGGGAACAGCATATCAGAGAGCATTTAGGGCTGGATCAGGAAGAGGGAATCACTCTCTGCAGGTGGAACTCCCTCTGTTTATAGAAATGTTTCATCAAATCCAAACCAATTAGTTCACCTAGAAGGAGGGGAAAAGGCATGGAATTTGCCCTCCATGGGTGGAAGTTTTTCCATCTGCCGAAACACTCTGCTAGAAACAAGCTATGTTCTTAGACAGTTAAGTTTTAAGAGTTAATGAAAAGGAAGAAGAACTTAAATGTCTGACTCAGTTTATAGTGATCTAAATGAAGTGAAGACTCGATGTAATGAAGCTAGTGAGGATCTCCTCTCTTGGGTTTTTAGTCAGTAGTGGGTTTCTATACTTTGTCCCGTATATGTAGTCCCCTCCCCTCCGGGGGCTCAAAAAAAAGAGAAAAGAATTTGCCCTCCATGGGTGGAAGTTTTTCTATCTGCAGAAACACCAAGCTATCATCTCAGCATGATGAAATC
This sequence comes from Gekko japonicus, assembly GCF_001447785.1. Classification (NCBI taxonomy): domain Eukaryota; kingdom Metazoa; phylum Chordata; class Lepidosauria; order Squamata; family Gekkonidae; genus Gekko; species Gekko japonicus. The sequence goes on along the minus strand of NW_015169870.1, from coordinate 59,038 downwards.
CCTCCTGTAGTGTTTTAGGATAGAACCTGACATTGTATGTGAAGAACAAAACACAGGTGATATACCTTTTTAACTTTTCAACTTCTACGTCAGTCCTCCTTTCTAAAAGTCGGGAGGCATTGTCATGGACGACCATAGCATGATGCCACAGAACAACCATGATGTCTTGGCTACTCTGGTTACGCAGCCTCAAAAGTCTCCATCGAACATGACAGCCTTGCTCAGCATTCCTAAAAAAACCCCCACAGGTTGTAGAGTTTAGGACGTCATGCCGTCTGTGTTAACGGGTGCTAATCTTGCCTGCTGAAACTGTTTACACCAATGGAGTACCAACATTCTAGCATGCCACTCTGAGAAGTTTCATGGGAAGATTCATGAATGTTCAGCTCAAAAGAGGAAGAGGAATGAACTGAGGGGGGAGAGCGGGGGAAAAATGTTTCCATGAGAAAGACTGCAGCATCTTTTAATCTGTTCCTGTTCCTTTAACTGAACATTTCTGATGGGTTCCTAGATCCTAGCCTGACTAGAGTCCCCAAAATGGACATCTGTCAAAGCAGCCTTGGGCTGCTGCATCAGATCCCCTTCTCTAGTGAAATTGCAAGTAGATAAATAGGTACGGCTTCGGAGGGAAGGTAATAGTGTTCCATGCCCCTTGGCATTTAGTCATGCTGGACACATGACCATGGAGAAGTCTTCAGACAGCACTGGCTCTTTGGCTTGGAAACGGAGATAAGCACCGCCCCCTAGAGTCGGATTCAATTGGTTTTCGAGCAAGGGAAACCTTTAGGCTACCCTATGTGAGTCAGTTTGGTGTGGTGGTTAAGACTGCAAACTCTAATCTGGGAGACATGGATTTGATTCCCCACTCCTCCACACGCAGCTGCTGGTGTGACCTTGGGTCAGTCACAAGTTCTCTCAAAGCTGTTCTCTCACAAGCAGTCCTTGAAAGAGCTCTATCAGCCCCCCCCCCCACCTCACAGGGTGTCTGTCATGGGGAGGAGAAGGGAAAGCAGATGGTAAGGCACTCTGAGACTCCGAGTGAAGTACAAATCCAATCTCCTCTTCTTCTTCTATCTGCTGATGTCTCTGTAAGTGTGAGACTGGTGAAATGGTCATGGCTCTCTAGGGATTTCTTAACTACGGCTGCAAGAATTCTCTATGCAAAATATTGGAAATTACCGGAGATACCAACAAAACGAGAACTTGTAAACAAAATCTTGGAGTCTGCGGAATTGGATAAATTGACTTTATTGATAAAAGGCGCAACAGATTCGACATTCCAGAATACTTGGTCACGGTTCTATAACTGGTATGATAAACATATGTAGGCAAGCTTGCAAGAGACAGACTAAGAGTTTACTAAATGAAATATATACCTGTTAGGATGATAGAGACAGAAAAGTTGCTTACACAGTTCATGAGAAATTGTTATTAAGATGGAATAAACACCAATATAAATATTGGTAAAAATTGAAAATAACCTCCATGTATCTGTTTGTATGTTAGTATGTATGTATATGTTATGATTGTTTGTGTATGTTATGTGGAAAATGTAATAAAACCCTGCCCCTTTGGGGGCAGTTAAAAAAATGGCTCTCTAGAGATTTTAAAAGAGATGAGAAGGGCAGGACATGTGATGGCGTGACCGACTTGCAAACCCTGAATCTCAGACAAAGAGGTTTTAGAGGGTGGTAGGCACTCTGTGTGGGTGGAAAGGGGCAGCAGTTCTTACTGCTCTGCAAAGAAGTGATCTGGATTCTTTCTTTTTTTAAAAAACCCCTACATGTCTGACTACAGCATGGCATCTCCTCCAGTTACAGCTGGATGGGAGGGAGATGGGCGACTGTTCAATCCCTGGCGACACGCTGAAACTTTTGGCCGGGAGGTAATGCTTTGAAGAGCCCCCATGCATCCTTTGCCAGCAATGAAAAATTAATTTGATTAGCAGAAATATACAAGGAAACAAGCAGTGTCATTGTACTGTAGGAAGTCGTATCTGTGCATGTTTAATACCAAACTCTGGAATTTGAAATTGCTAATTAAAGACATTAGCGAATGTCAATACAGCAATATTTTAATGACTCCGAGACGATCCCACAGCAATCAATTTAAATCAAAACGAGTTTATTGTAAAGTGCCAAAGGTGGAGAAAATGCTTCCTTTGCACTACAAAGTGTGGATTTCTCAGATGAATAATGCCTGTTTCAGAATTTAACTGGATAATTACTTCATTTGCATTTGCGAAAGTGATAAGAGGAATAGGGGAAAAGATAGCTCGGTGGGAAACGATGTTAAGCATTAAAAGGTGACACAGTGGAAGGCGGTGGGACTCAGAGGTTTGTCATTTCCAATAGAGTTCAGTTTTAAGGCAGCCCATTTATTAAACTTAACATCCTAGAGTGGGGAGAAAGAAGACAGCATGGAAGCATGACAGATGAATGGACATATCCTGTCGTGACGATCAATGCTCCCTGTAAGCTGTGGAGTCTTGTGAGCAAAGATTCCACTTTGTGAGCGACTGGCATTAAAGTTGTGAGCGAGCGATTTGGCTACGGCATCAATTATTTTGCCGTGGGGCCATCCTTCCTGAGCTGAGGCAAAAATGTGCGAGCCGGAGGCTAAAAGACTGTGAGCCGGCTCACACTAACCCAGCTTAGAGGGGACACTGATGACAATTCCTGGCTGGAAAATTCCTGGAGATTTGGGTGTAGAGTTTAGGGTTGCCAGCTCTGGCCTGGGAAATACCTGGAGATTTGGGGGATGGAGCCTGAGGTGGGTGGAGTTTGGGGAGGGGAGGGGTCTCAGCATGGTCCACTGCCATAGACTCCACCCTCCAAAGCAGCCATTTTCTCCAGGGGAACTGATCTTGGTCATCTTGAGATCCACTGTCATCGCAGGAAATCCCCAGGTGCCACCTGGAGGTTGGCAAACCAAGTGCAGCCTGTGGAGGGACCTTAGTAAGCATGTGATGTCAAGGAATCCACCCTCCAGAGCTACTGTTGTCTCCAAGGGAACTGATCCCTAGAGTCTGAAGATCAGTTTTAATTCTGAGAGCTCTCCAGGGCTCAGCTGTTGTTGGCAACCCTATGCCATGCTTGGTTGAAGCATCCAGTTCGTGAGCGAATTCTAACTTGGGGGTGTGGGGGGGAGTCGTCTATTGGGAATTCATGACAGGAACATGTTCTGCTGTGAAGTATTTCACCTATGGCAAGCTGGCACGGTTCAAATGTGGGACTTCTGGGTTGCTTCTACACCTGGAGTCATCACAGCGCAGGAGAAGAGATCTAGGCAGATACCGAGTGGAAAGGATGTTTATCTTGACTACGGAGGGAAGCAGTGGACGGGATCTGACGGAACGGAAAGGCCAAGGTTAAGCATGCTATTTGTTAGAAAGGCTTGGGACAATACCCCAGAAACCACCCAGGGCCTCCAAAAAGAACTGTTCAGTACATTTCTCTCTCCATGGAAATCATATTCTTCATAGAAAGCCTCTCATCCCTTCTGCCGCATCATTCGATACAACTCCTCTCGTGAGGCGGGGTACTACTATTTTTTGGGGGGAGGCTTCCTTGTGATCCGCCTCAATGCCCTGACCTGGATAGCCCAAGTCAGCTGGATCTCATCAGATATCGGAAGCTAAGCAGGGTCGGCCCTGGTTAGTATTTGGATTGGAGACCACCAAGGAAGGCCAGGGTCGCTATGCAGGAGCATGCAATGTCCAACCAACTCTGAACGTTTCTTGCCTTGAAAACCCTATGGGAGAGGTGTCAAACTCATTTGTTATGAGGGCTGGATCTGACGTAAATGTTACTTTATCAGGCCAGGTCATGTCTGTCAAAAAACATAATGCCAGATATAAACTTTATAAATGACACAGGCAGCCCCAATTAACAAAAAATTTTTTGCTCAAAATACAAACAAAAGCAATTGATTCCTAGGCGTGGAAGCAATTGATTTATTAAAGAATTCACAAAAGCTCCAATAAATGTATTTAATCATATGCAAGACTAGGGCCCTGATCACATGCAGAAGTAGCTGTGTGAAAGACACGAAAGCCGGGTGGATTTTAACGGCGCGATCACACGGGAACATCTGGCAAGTGTCCCGCACCCGTCGACAACCCGTCTCACTCTGCCAGAGATGCGGAGTTAAAAAACACCTGAAGAAATGCAGTCTCAAATGGGTTGCGATGGGCCGCAGATGGAGTTTCCCATGAGATCGCTCCAGCGCGCTCAGATTGCATCACTGATCCTTGATGAAGCACTCCGGAAACACACAATGAAGAAACAACCCCGATTCACCCACCGCTGTGTCTGATCACGCAGTGGCGGGTCAAATTACTGCGGCACAAATAGGCTCGCTCCCCCCCCCATGTTTTCCAGCCCGTGTGACCGGGACTTAGGTTTTCTTTTTCCCCAAGGGATACCATATTCGTTCCCCCCTTTAATTTCTTGACAGCATTGGCCACACACCTCACCATGCACCTGTGCACCGCTCCACCCCTTCCTGCCTTTCCTGTCTTGCACCAGTTGCTGGTGAGCCAGATAAGAGCCCTGGATGCGCCATATGTTTAACACCCCTACACACCTTCCCGATGAAGAAAGGTTAAAGATTTTGGGGCTCTTTAGCATGGAGAAACAATGATTGAGGGGTGACATGATAGAAGTTGACAAAATTATGCATGGGATAGAGAAGGTAGAGAAAGAAGTACTCTCCTCCCTTTCTCACAATATAAGAACCCGTGGGCACTCAGTGGAATTAATGAGCAGTAAGCTTAGAAAAAAGGAAAAAAGAAGATAAAAGGAAGTACTTCTTCACCCAAAGAGTAATTAACACGTGGGATTCACTGCTGCAAGAAGTGGTGGCGGCTACAAGCATAGACAACTTCAAGGAGGGATTGGATAAACATATGGAGCAGAGGTCCATCAGTGGCTATTAGCCACAAGGTATTGATGGAACATTGTGTCTGGGGCAAGGGATGTTCTGTTTTCTGGGCATTTCGGTGGGGGGGGCAACAGTGGGAGTGGTTCTGGAATTCTGGCTCTGCTGGTGGACCTCCTGATGGCACCTGATCCAACATGACTTCTACTATATTCTTATGTTCTTACAGGGTTGCCGTAAGTTGACTTTGACTTGACAGCCCTTCCCACCACCAGCACCTCAATGGCATTGCCCAGCAGGAGAAAATTAAGCGTATGATGGCCCCGACCCACGTGTGGAACTGTGGAAAGCTCACCATGAGGATGCTGATCCTTTGCTTAGCATGACTTACAGACCAGATCTTTGAAGGTTGGCTGGAGAAGAACTTTGGTTACGGTGTTCTATGCCCTTGTGTGCAATGCCAAGGGTACACCTCACCTGCTGAGGAGAATGCACAGGTTTTTTTTTTTTTTTAAATAATCTAGATCCCATTGATTCCTAAAGGGAAACTAAATAGGGAAGTCCCCAAACTTCAACAAATGTGCGAGAACATTCGTAGATTAGAAATCCATTTTCTTTGATGAAGTCACGGCAATGACTTATGCTAACTGGACGGCTACACTTTTAGGACCAGAGTCTCAGTAAGGCTTTATTTGCTTGTTTGCTTGGATCATGGAGACTGATTTTTTTTTTCCATCTTAAACACAATTAATACTCAGGATGATAAAAAACCCCACACAGGTTGCAGTCACAAGCACCAGATGAAGCGTGAGGGGAAGCAAGGCCATTCCCTCCGGAGAAATTTGACCCGCAGTTGTGAGATCACACATTCCTTTGAAGCTGCAGGTTCAGCCCATCACAGTGTGATCAGATGCAACCGCGGGTGAATCAGGTGTCCCCCCCCCGCTATTTGTTTCCCATGTGCTTAAATGAGGAATTGATGAATTGCACCTCCGCACTGAGGGCTCCCTATGGAGTTTGCAATGACGCACGTACTGAGAGGAGCTGTGGTGGCTCAAGTGGTTCAGACGCTGAACTGCAGGCTGTGGAAGGTTGTTCGTTCAGCAGTTCGAGACCCGAGTGTGCCGCATGACAGAGTGAGCTCCCATCTCTAGTTCCAGCTCCTGCCAACCTAGCAGTTCGAAAGCAAGAAATTGCAAGTAGATCAATAGGGACCACTTCGGTGCGCCTTGGTGTTTAGTCATGTCGGCCACATGACCACGGAAACATCTTTGGACAGCGCTGGCTCTTCGGCTTGGAAACGGAGATGAGCACCGCAACCCTAGAGTCGGACTCGACTGGCTTTCGAGCAAGGGAACCTTTACCTTTACCTTTACATACTTGGGGGGTGGCAATGGCACAGAGCCAGGATGGCCTGATCAGACCATCCCGATGGCGTGAGAACGTGCTGGAGCAATCGGACAGGGGAAAGTCCCTCTGTGGCCCATCGCAACCTCTTTACTACCTGATTTTTCAAGGTGTCTTTTAACTCCGCTTCCGCAGCAGGGAAGCATGGGGTTGCTGACTGCTGCGGGATGCTTCCCAGATGTTGATGTCTGATCGCTCCCTTTCAATCCACCCGGCATTCATGCCTATGTGTATGATCCGCAGCCACAGGCTTTAAAAACCTTTCTTTGCATCTTACTCCTCCCAAGGGATGCCAGCCTCCAGGTGGGAGTTGGGAATCCCCTGGAACTGCAGCTCCTCTCCAGACTGCAGAGATCAGCCCCCCCTGGAGGAAATGGATGCGTTGCAGGGCGGACTGTATGGCACTGTACCCCACTGAGGTCCCTGCCGTCTCCAGGCTCCGCCCCCAAATCTCCAGAAGTTGGTGACTGCAGGGACCCAGCAACCCTACTCTTCCCAAACTTGAAATGGCACCTCTTCCTTCTGAAATTATACCCCTTCTTTTGCAATGACCAAAACAACAACAACAACAAAACCCTTAATGCACCTGAAGTGTTGTCCAGCTACTTCTGTTGGATCAAAAATGGGGCCTTTATTTGGTATCGAGCACAAGCGCAGTTTTAATGAGACTGGTTCTGGGAGAGATATAAAGGTAAAGGTAAAGGTTTCCCTTGCTCGAAAGCCAGTCGAGTCCGACTCTAGGGTTGCGGTGCTCATCTCCATTTCAAAGCCGAAGAGCCAGCGCTGTCCGAAGACGTTTCCGTGGTCCTGTGGCCGGCATGACTAAACACCAAGGCGCACGGAACGCTGTTACCTTCCCACCGAAGCGGTCCCTATTTATCTACTTGCAATTTCTTGCTTTCGAACTGCTAGGTTGGCAGGAGCTGGAACTAGAGACGGGAGCTCACTCCGTCATGCGGCACACCCGGGTCTCGAATGGCTGAACAACCGACCTTCCACAGCCTGCAGTTCATCGTCTTAACCACTTGAGCCACCGCAGCTCCTTCTTTTATTTATTTTTTTAATAAAGAAAGGAGAGATATACTGCCATCCTAAACAGAGTTAAATCCTTCAGAACCCATGGCCATCGATGGGCTTCAAAGGGTGTAACGTTGCTTAGGGTTGCACTGTTAAAGAGCTAGGTTAAAGAATATTAGTATTAAAAAGATTAAACAATTTAGGGCCCCGGTCACACGGAGGATTTGCCGCGCAAAGGGCACGAATGCCGGGCGGATTTTCGGGGCGCGATCACACCGCAACATCTGGCAAGCATAGTGCACCCATGGCCAACCCTTGGTGTGCCACCGAAGATGCACAGTTAAAAAGTACCTGCAAAGATCTACTAAAAAAATGGTTTGCCACGGGCTGCAGACGGACTCGTTAGGTGTGATTGCGCTGGTGCGCACCTATTCCCTCCGGCCATCCTCTTTGCAGCACGCGCCGAAGGACAAGACCGCGGTGTGCCGTCGTCATGTCTGATTGCATAATGATGGATCACAATGCGACGGCACAAATAGCCACACCTCCCCCCCCCCACGTTTTCTAGCATGTGTGGCCGGGGCCAAAGTTAACTTGAAATCTTCAATAACCGTCATGCCGGCCAAGTGACTTGTGTGGCATCTGCCTGACTTGTTTGTATACAAGGGAATGAAAGCTTTGTTAACTGACATATTTGACTAATTAGCAGCCTCAGTTCCTGGGGGCTGCCAGTTAACAAGGCTTTTATTGTGAAAGGGAAGGAAGAAAAAAGAAGGAAAGATACTTTCCACAGCACAAACAGGGGTGGCAGAGGAAGTAGAGAACACAGTTATTTCCCCCCTAAATATCTGGAGAACAGCCCCTTCCCTCCCCTCCTGTCTGCTTTTTTTATATATAAAGAAACCAATTAGGAATGTCTCCTGACAAACTGTGTCTAACCTCCCTATCGCACAGTCTATTTTGATAAGGCTTCTGTAAAGGAAATTCGAGCCTCAGAACTCCACTGGAATTCTTTAAATGTGTCAGCAAAATAAGAGAGACTGCTGAGACAATTTACTTTGCTGGAACTCTTTTTCTTTAAAGTCAAAGTTCCATCTAAGAAATGACTAAGGAAATTATATAACTTCACTGAGAACGAATCTGAAGGTGGAGAGGATTGCCACCCACAGGCATTACAGTCCATAGGCAATTTGCAATTGGCTCCAGTAGGAGAGTCTACACTTTACAGGGAGAGGGTCTTAGGTCAATTCCTGACACTACTAGTTAAACAAGCTCATGTATCTGGCTTTTGAGATAAATTTCCACCTGTGATTCAGAGAGCCATTGACAGTCACAATACACAGTGCTGGGCTAGAAGGACGGTTGGTCTAGAATTCACTGAAAGGAACACTTATCGCTCCTTATATATAATTCTATTTTCAAGTGGCAACATGTGCCATGTGCTCCCTCAGCCATTGGCCCATCAGCCGCCACTCAAGAGTACTTGCGTGCCATTGGCCAGGTGCTGGGTCTGTTCCCCGCCCACTCCCCCTTCAGCCACTGTGCCCTGTCAGAATTACCGGCAAACGGCTTTCTCTCTTGACGAAGACACCTTTTCTGCTTGTCTCCTGTGTGGGACTAACTTTCCCGTTTGGAGCCAGTCCTGGGACTACGCTTGCCTGCTCCAGGTTTTTAAATTCCTGGAGATTCTGTGGTGAAGTCTGGGGAGTGCAGAGTTTGGGGAGGGGAGAGGCCTCAGCTGGATATAATGTCATGGCCTCAACCCATTTTCTCCAGGTGGACAGATCTCTGTTGTCTGGCGTTCAATTGTAATTCTGGGGGATCTCCCCCAGAGGCTGGCAAACCTAGGCCTAGCAGCACCCTCTGGGTGACTTGAGACCACCTGACTTGCATGATTCAACAGCAGCCACCCTATGAAAAGTCAGTGTAGTAAAATGGTCAGAGCTTCTGAGTAGGGTTTATGAGACCCAGGTTTAGATCCCCAGCTCACTGGGTTATTTTGGACCAGTCACATACTTTCAGCCTAACCTACCTTATTGGGTTGTTGTGTAGATAAAAAGGTGGAGAGACTAATGTAAGGTACTTTAGTCCCCACTGTAGAGAAAGACCATAGATTTCCTCAGTAGAAGCTGCAGGAGGAAAGGAGATAAAAAGCTGAAGACAGTGGGACAGATAAAGGTAGGTTGGCTGTTGGGTGGGAAGGAGATAGGGATGCCAACTCCAGGTTGGGAAATTCCTGGATATTTGAGGAGTGGAGCCTGGGGATGGATGGGATAGAGGCAGGGAGGGACTTCAGACAGATATAATGCCATAGACCTCATCTTCCAAAGCAGTCATTTCCTCCAGGTAGGGAGATTCCTGAAGATTTCCTGGTAGAGTCTATGGAAGCCAGGGGTTGGGGAGGGGAGAGGCCTCAGCTGAACAGAATGCCACAAAGCCCACCTTCCAAAGCAGTTATTTTCTCTTGGGGGTGGGGGGAGAGACCTGTTGTCTGGAATTCAGTTGTGATACCTGGTGATCTTCAGGCTCCACCTGGAGGTTGGCTACCCTAGGTGCTTCAGAGCAGGGTCTGATAGATCCAGGTTCTTGCTGTAGAAGCTAAGTGGGTGATTTTGGACCAGTCACAGACTTTCAGGCTTACCTACCTCACAGGGTTGTTGTGCAAGTCAAAAGGGGAGAGGAGAATGATGTAAGCTGCTTTGGTCCCCATGGCAGAGAAAGACTACTTTTCCTCCTGGGAAACCATTGTTGCCAATCTCCAGTTGAAGGCTGGAGATCACTCAGAATTACAACTGCTCTCCAGATGGCAGAGATCAGTTCCCCTGGAGAAAATGGTGGACTCTGTGGAAGTCAGGGCTTCAGCGCATGGAAGAGGCTGCAGGAGAGGGTGGGGGAGTGGGGGGAAAAAGGTAGGTTGATGATTGTTTGGGAAGGAGACAGGGTTGCTAACTCCAGGTGGGAAATTCCTGGAGATTTGTGGGATGAAACCTGGAGAGGGTGAGGTTTGAGGAGGGGTGGGACCTCAGACAGGTACAATACCATAGACTCCACCCTCCCAACCAGCCATTCCTTCCTGGGTAACAATTGTTGCCAATCTCCAGGTGAGGGCTGGAGAGCACTGAAAATTACAACTGCTCTTCAGGTAGCAGAGATCAGTTCCTCTGGATAAAATGGTTGATTCTGTGTCATTATACCCTGCTGAGGTTGCCACAGCACATTGACGCTGAGTGTCCAAAGGCCTTGGCACTCTCCCAGAGCCTCTTTCTAGAGCTCATTGTATTTATTTCCACAATGGGTCTTATTCCTAATATATCCAAATGGGTAGCTGTGTTTGTCTGTAGCAGAAGAAAAGAGCAAGAGTCCAGTAGCACCTTAAAGAAAACAATATATGTGGCAGGGTTTTGTGAGTCATTGTTCACTTCTTCAGATATAGCTAGAATGGGAGTCCATCTGTCCTATTTATTGGAAAGTGGAGTGATTTCAGATGCCAAATGACATTAGCAGGGGAATGACAATAGTGGGTGAATGACAATAGCAGATGTGATTGGATTTAGGCGAGATATGCAGAGGCTAACAGGCATAAAGATCAGCATTGGTAATGAGACAGGAAACCTAAGTCTTGATTTAATCTAGGCGAGACAGGAAACCTAGGTCTTGATTCAATCTAGGTGGATGCATTGTCTTGATAATAAAGCTCAAGACAATGTATCCACCTGGATTGAATCGAGACCTAGTTTTCCTGTCTCAGTACCAGTGCGGATTTCACCATGCCTCTTACCCCTCTGCATATCTCACTTAAATTCAATCACACATGCTATTGTCATTCACCCACTATTATTTACCTCCTAATGTCATTTGGCATCTGAAACCACTCCACTTTCCAATAAATAGGACAGATGAACTCCCATTCTAGCTGTATTTGAAGAAGTGATCAGTGACTTACACAAGTTCATATCATTTCAAGGAGTCGCTGAGGCTCTCAGAACCAGGAGAGCTTTATCTGATGTCCTGCTTCTTCTATCGCTTGCCAAATGGACATTATTCATGCATTTGGAACCTTTATAGATCACTTTCCCCATGTTCTGTGTGGTTTATATGGAAACACAATAAATATAAAACATTTTAGGTAAAAAAAAATAAGGTAATATAAAACACCTAGACAAAAACTCTGACCAGTATTCCTCAGCCATCAAACAAAGTGCCCGCTAAAGAGCTCAGATCACAATGTGTTGAATCCATCAATTTATTGCTGAAGAAACCAGGGATTTTTCTTACATTCTCCCCTCTTGTTAAGAAGTTCCTTCTGACCCCAGGAAATTTATTCCCAAAAGAAGTTGAGCTAGGGGAAGCATTCACTGAGACTCGATGGGACACTTGGGTTTAAATCCCCTCTTTGCCATATACATTTGCTGGGTGACTTCATTGGTCATTCTCTCTCAGTTTAATCTATGTTGTGAGCATAAACTGGAAGGAAGGAGAATGATTTTCTAAACCAATTTGGATCCTCACAGGGAAGAAATGTGTAGTGTAAACAGAGCTTTTGGGTGACCATACTTAGTACTGGGGGACGGGGTCTCCCAAGTCCGGGGGGGCGGGACTTGGTGGAAATCAGCGCAATTTGACATATGGGTATTGGTATTATTTTTAACAAAAAAGTACTGAGCATTAATTGTGAAATTAAACTAAATCCATATAAACATAGCCCAAATGGTCTTGATATACTGGTAATCACGTCTGATGCAAGTGTACAAGAATGTTAAATACCTTGGGGTTACTTTTATCAAGGAAATGTTACTGGCTGCTACCCCGCTTTAATATCACAGAATAATTCTACAGTGCCTCCTTCCAGTAACAATGAAGTTTAATGGACTGGCACGAAAACCTTGCTATGAACCAAGAAGCTACAATATGGAGACAAGAGAGCTGATTTCTCAAGTTGTTAACAGAAATCTACCGAGGAGACTTTTTTTTTTCCTGAGGACACTGGGTCTGTATGTTTATAAAACCATAAAATTGGATTGATTGGGAGGTATATATAATAAATGAAGATGACAATGACGATGGAAAAAAAAATGTCCACAGTTGACTGATAAATAATTAGGGAGAGTGTCAGAGCAGGGTATGACTGACCCTCATCATGCATTTTAATTATTATCTTAATTGCCTTTTGGAATCCTATAAAAATCAGTGGTCTAAGGCCCTGTACCAGAGTTGTCTTAGCTACATTGATCGAGACAGCATTTATTACCTGTGAAAGTATAGAGGTCGCACTGTCATTTAGGAGAGAGACCCAGAAGATAGTTGACTCTTCTTATTAGATAGCAGTAACAACAAAGTCTCTGATGTGCTGTTCTAGAAAAGAGCTGAGATGGATGACAGGATTCCTGGGAATTTCTTTGCCTCCTTCACAGTTCAGAGTGAAGAGAAAGTACAAAGCTTCGATTGAAGAAAATATAGGTACAGTCTTTCCCCCCTACCATTTAGATCTTGTGCCACAAAACTTACCAGCGGTAAAAGAACATAATTAAAGAAGACTCCAGTCACTTTCTAAACCCCGTCAAAAATGCAACTCAAACAGCTCCTGAAATCACTTCCAGTTCTAAGAGAACTTTGTTTTTTGCACATGCACAAGGGAGTTAATACCGTGATGTTGAAGATGCAGGTTAAATCGGGACAATTCAAAGCCCCCCCTGTGGTACAGTAATCCCCACGTTGGAGCTAATCTTACATTCATTAGGTGAAAGAAAAACAGTCATTACCCTCCTTTCTGAAGAAAGAAGAAAATCAATGTGTTCATATGGGTTAGATTAGTTCTAACCAAGGGCAACAGAAGTGATTTTTCCAAAAAAAAAAAACAACAACACCAAAACCCTAGCAAGTAGAATCATATTTGTTAATGTAGAATATATACATATATACACATACACACATATACATATATATAGTAGATCAGAATGAGAGACCTGGCCAAGTATTCTTTCAAAGACTGCCATTAACACAGACCTCCTGACCCTGGAATTCATCCTTGTTCTCTGTGGCCTTACTTCAAAAAGGATGTGGACAGAATGCAGCACATGCTGGAGAAGAGTGACAAGGATGATCAGGGGCCTGGAGACCAATCCGTATGAGGAAAGGCTGAGGGATCTGGGAATGTTCAGTCCGCAGAAGAGGAGGTTGAGGGGGGGAGACACGATTGTGCTCTTTAAGTATTTGAAGGCCTGTCACTTAGAGGAGGGCAGGGAGTTGTTCCTGTTGGAAGCAGAAGAATAGGACTTGCAATAATGGGTTTAAATTAAGGGTGGGAAGGTTTGGCTAGATATTTGGGGGTGACTTTTTTACAATTAGAGTTGTTCAATCGTACAATCAGCTACCTAGGGAGGTGGTAAGTAGGGGTGTGCAGCTAAGCCGAACTGAATAAATATACAACAAATACCTCATAGGTATTTTAAAAAATATTTATTCAGCCAAATCAGATTCTCTAATACCGATAAGGTGATCCCAAATAGAGGTCTATCTTATTCGGCTTTTATTTGGGTGCATTCACCATACCAGAGCTGCTGGCTATTTAAACCTAACAGCTGACAGGCAGTCCATGGACAGGTTGGGGAAGGCACGGGGAGGCATTTAAACATACCTCCCTGATCTTTCCTCCCTTCTCCAGTTGGTCCATGGCCACTGGAAAGCTGGAGAAGTGAGAAAAGATCATGGAGGAATTTAATCTCCCCTCTCTGGAATCACACCACAATGGTGACATGCTCCCTTCATTGAAGGGAGTGTGCTGCCACTGCAGCATGACTCCAGAGAGGGGGGATTTAAACTTTAAACCCCTCAGTCTCTGGATTTGTGTTGCCAAGGTGAATTGCCTTCATTGAATTGCCTTCCCTTCAGTGATGGGAACGTGCCACTGCCTGGTCGCAAATCTGGGGTGGGGAGAACATACCCTATGTGGATGGTTCCCATAGGGTATAATTGAGCTGTATAACTTCAGCAATACCAATACTTTCCCGAATATTTGGGAACATTGGCAAATATCAATATTTTTCAGGTTTGGTATATCTGAATCCGAAAAATACCGAATTTTTTTGGTGCACACCTCTTGTGGTGAGCTCCCCCTCACTGGCAGTCTTTAAGTAGCACCTAGACAAACACTTGTCAGGGATGCTCTAGGCTGATCCTGCACTGAGCAGGGGTTGGACTAGATGATGTATATGGCCCCTTCCAACTCTGCAATTCTATGATTTTATACGTTACCAAATTAAATAGTAGCAATGTACGACAGCCTTTTGTCTGCCTGACAGGAATGTCAATAACAGCATGGCCCCTTCCAACTCTGCAATTCTATGAGTCTATAAGTTACCAAATTAAATAGTAGCAATGTATGACAGCCTGTTTGTCTGCCTGAAAGGAACTTCAATAACAGAAATGGCAGAAACTGCTCTGATGATCATCTGAGCACAAGAAGCTGCCTTATACTTGGATCTTCCCCCAAAATCTGCTCCCTGAAAGCCTTTCTAAATTGGAAATGACAGGACAGATCCTGGGATCTCCTACATCTAAAATAATGTCTTCTAACACTCAGCCATCAGGCCTCCTCTGAAGAGACAGGAGAGACTGCTTATAAAGAGTGATGGGTAGACTCCCTTATGTGCCCAAGAAATAAGGTTGCCAGCCTGCAAGTGGTGGATGGAGATCTCCTGGGATTACAACTGTTCTCCAGACTACCCAAATCAGTTCACCTGGAGAAAATGGCCACTTTGGAAGGTGGACTTTATGGCATTGTACCCCACTGAGGTCCTTCTGCTTCCCAAACCCCACCCTCCTCAAGGCTTCCATCCCCAAAATTTCCTGGTATTTCCCAACCTGGAGCTGGCAACCCTACCAAGTGATAGTGATTCAGTCTTCTGATATATTATTTATCATATTGTGAACCCATCCTTCCTTTGAGCAGGTCAAGACAACATACATGGTTCCCTCCTCCTCTCCATTTTATCCTAACAGTCTACAGAACCTCAAATTGATGTTTTGAACTGATGCCTAGAATCTGTGAACCAGTGTCTGAGGGGGGAACTGTCAGAACCCACAGCGCACAATGAAGTACACGCATTCAGGAATGGTTATATGTTTATTGCAAAGCTATAGATGCAGTAACACAGGCACTGTTGAGAATGGCAGCAACCCATTGAGCATAAAAGGATATAGGGTATTCGTATGCACCCCTCCATGGCATGGACCAATTAGGAACCCTCCTGCGCACGGGACCAGCCAGAAAACCATTAGGTGGCGACAGCTGGGAAGCAATAGTCTCTCACGGTGAATAGGAGACTTCCATACAGTACAACGTCCAACATAACAACCTCCTGCACATCTGTAGAGATAAGCATTGCGGCACAAGCAAAACAGCAGAGACAGGAATGCAATAGCAATTAGCAAGACAGAGAATGAACTCCCCAACCCACATGGCAGCATAGCTGACAGGAACAAGTAGAAGCTGAAGCTAGACAAGATGGAGGTGATGCTGGTTTGGAAAGCTGATGTCCTAGAAGGGATTGGTATACCAACTCTAGAAGGGTTGAGTCATGTTAAGAAATTTTGTCCAGTCATGTAAAGAATGTGGAGGTATTCTTAATCCCAGTATTGCTGTTGGAAAAGAGGGTTGCTGTTATTGGTGAGAGTACTCTCTTTCAATTACATCTTGCTCATTAAACTGATCCACGCTACTGTAATGTGAAGACTACTGTAATTTGTTCTACCTGGGGCTGCCCTTGGAAATTTTCATTTGTGCAGAATGCGGCAGCCCATTTCATAACCGTGGCAAGCTGAATATACCCAAGAAACTGACACTGAAGAGGCTAACAGCTACATTGGCTACCTAGTTGCTTCTAGGTTCAATTTAAGATGCTGGTTCTTATCCCTAAAGCCCTTCATGTCCGGGGACCCCCACATCTGGAGGCCTCTATCTCCCTGAATGAACCTGTGTATGAACAAGTGCAGTCCTTTGATGGGACCTTACTCCAGTCAAACTGGCTCATATTTATCCACAAACCTCCTCTTTATGCTGGAAATTATGTGGTAATAAGGCCAATTATATACATAATTGGTGGAGTTGTACTAAAATTCAACAATTTTGGAAACTATAGGACAAATTAAAATACTTACGGGATATGATATACCAATGGACCCAGCTCTAATATTGCTTAACCTGTGGCCAACAGACAACTATTCTTCAAACTCTAAACAATTGATCAACATTTTGATTACAGCAGCTAAAGCTGTTATTGCAAAAAAAAATGGAAAGATAAACATATACCTACTATTACCCAATGGATTCATAAGATTTGGGATTTTTTTTAATTAGAAAAATATTCTATTTACAATACTACACATCAGAATGAATGTGACTTTTATAATCCATTAGATAAATGGAATCCTATCCTAGATAAAATTACAATTGATAAATTCGATTGGGAAATAATTTCCAAAGCTAAATATCAAATCATGCTATATGGGCAATAATTGAAAATTTTAATTTTTGTTGTAATTATCAGAGGTTATGGTAATGCTACTAAGAATATGAATTTAAATACTATTTTTTAATTTTTGTTTGAATATATATGATAATTACTAATATTTAGAAGTGTAAATCACTTAGGAACCTTGATATTACATTGTTTACTGTGTTAATATGCTATTTTGTTACTAATACTTTCAATAAACACCCTTTGTTGAAAAAAAACAAGTGCAGTCAACTTCTGCTTATGGTGCCTTCTTGCAGAGTTGTTAATTCCTCATCTGGATATTTGAAATTTTTTATATCACGGGGCTGGCTGAAACGTTGGAATAGCGTTCCAGCTGATGCAAAGAGAGCACCTTCAAAGGCCAATGTTAGGACAGCATGCCCAGCCATTCTCCTTCAGATGGTGCATTGTTGATGTTGTTTCTTGGGATGATTGTGGAGGAGTATGAAGTGGTTAAAGAAAAGGATTGTATGTCTCTGGTGGTTAAAGGAAAAAGATTTTATGTATTTGACTGGCTGTGTTTAACTTGATGGTTTATGTTGCCATGGTTTTATTGTACATTTTGGCCATATTGAC
Organism: Gekko japonicus; assembly: GCF_001447785.1. Classification (NCBI taxonomy): domain Eukaryota; kingdom Metazoa; phylum Chordata; class Lepidosauria; order Squamata; family Gekkonidae; genus Gekko; species Gekko japonicus. The sequence continues at coordinate 41,642 of NW_015169870.1, read as the reverse complement.
AGGGCTATTTTGGGACAGGAACGCACAGGAACGGAGTTCCGGCTGGCTTCAGAGTTGGCCACACCCACTACAGCCAAAACCTCTGTGTGCCTGGCTACAGAGGGAAGGCCTGGAGTGACCACCACCACCCCGGCGACTCCGAGGCGGGCAGGCCAGGGGGGCCCCTGGAAGGATCGGGGAGGGATTTAAATGCCTCCTCATGCCTTCCCCACCTGTCCAAGGGACGGCTTGCCCGGGTGCCCCGCAGTTGCGGGGTGCCCAGACAAACCAAGGGAAGGCAGTTTAAACTGCTTTCCGTTCCCTTCAAGGGGGGCTTGCGAAGGCTCCCTGCAGCCGCGGGGCACCCAGGCAAGCCAAGGGAAGGCATGGGGGTATGGCCTAATATGCTAATGAGCTGCACTGTCAGGAGTGTGACCTAATATGCTAATAATGAGTTTCTGCCATTGGGTTTGGCCTATTATGCGAATGAGTTCCTGCTGGGCTTTTTCTACAAAAAGAGCCCTGCGATATTCTGTTAGCCCCTTGAATCTTCAGGGAAAGGCAGGATATAAATATTTTAATCAGTCAGTCAGTCAATGAACAAACAGAGGGATTACAGATACTGAACAGGGCCTTAAATCATCCTTTTTATACTGTCTTTCTGCCAAATAGAGGATTTCCCCCCCTAACATTTCCCTCTTCTTATACCCCAAAGCATCTGCCATTTTTGATCGAAATACATACACTTTATCAATTACCGGGCAGGTGTAGGCATCATGTAGACCCCAAAGTAAGCAATAGAAATGCATTTTAAAAGCCATTGGGGAATGCATTGTGCATGCCATCAATGGCCAACCATTTATGAAGCATTCCCCTTTGTTAATACTGGAACAGAAAAGCAGCACAGAAAAAACAGAAAGAAAAAAGAGCATAACATCCCCCCCCATTTCATTTTATCCTATATCTTGTGCATATATGCCATGGGGCAACACTCACAATCCGATGATATACACAGCTATACAAGCTGGAAATGAACTCGGGCAATCGAACTCATGACAGCTCAGGAATACGTACAGTATGGAATTATAGCAGATTGAAAACAAAAGTTTTATCACTTTTCCCCTGCATCACTTTGACCCCACTTTTCTACTGCCTTTATTGATTGCTTATATATCAGCTTACTTTTTTAAAGAAAATAAATAAATATGATTATCTCAGAGTGATGGAATCTCACCGGAAAAATGGCTAATCACACTTTAACACACACACCCCAATCTCCACAGAGATCACAAAACCAAACTTGGCATGCAAAAACAACCCCCCCAGAAACAAAACCCACACTCTATTGACAAGCAGGCTAATATTATTGTAACAGCTGCTCTAGGCTGATTTGGTTAGTTCAGCATATCTATACAAGGGGGTGCCTTCCGCACTCTTTCACCAGCAATCAGTCGGTGGCTGTTGCTGTGATTGAGGGCCCTAGAACCATTTAATTCATCTTTTGTGATAAGGAGAGGAAAGGGAAGCCATCGCTTCAATGTCTCCTCCCTGCATTTTCTTATCAGTGCTCTCTCTCTCTCTCCCCCCACGGAATCTAACATACTGGATTTTTTAAAAAAACCTGACATTTTCCCAGCTTCCTTCATGATTTATACAAAGCATACAGTGTTCCCTCTAAGCTGAGTTAGTGTGAGCTAGCTCAGAGTTTTTTAGCCTCCGGCTCACACATTTTTGTCTTCATTCAGGAAGGATGGCTCCTGATCGAATTAGTTTGTGCAGTAGCCAAATTGCTGACTTGCAACTTTAATGCCAGTAGCTCACAAAGTAGAATTTTTGCTCACAAAACTCCCACAGCTTAGAGGGAGCATTGCAAAGCAACATTCGGTCTTCTAAAGCTACATAAATAATCACAATTGCTCAGTTTGGTATTGCTAATTGTTACCCTTAAAGCCCTAAATGGAGTGTTCTTACTACCTTATTCTATGTGTCGTGTGCCATAAAGTCACAGATGATTTATGGCGACCCCAGCCAAGGGGCTTTCAAGGCAAGTAAGAAGCAGAGGTGGCTTGCCATGGCCTTCCTCTGCAGAGCCTTCCTTGGTGGTCTCCCATCCAAGTACCTACCCTGCTGAGCTTCCAGGATCTAACAAAATCCTGCTTAGCTTCTGAGATCTGACAAGATTGGGCTACATCATGTTGCCTTCTGTAGTGTATCAGGCCATCACAATTGCTCAGTTTGGTATTGCTAATGGTTACCCTTAAAGTCCTAAATGGACTGTTCTTACTACCTTATTCTATGTGTCGTGTGCCATAAAGTCACAGATGATTTATGGCGACCCCAGCCAAGGGGCTTTCAAGGCAAGTAAGAAGCAGAGGTGGCTTGCCATGGCCTTCCTCTGCAGAGCCTTCCTTGGTGGTCTCCCATCCAAGTACCTACCCTGCTGAGCTTCCAGGATCTAACAAAATCCTGCTTAGCTTCTGAGATCTGACAAGATTGGGCTACATCATGTTGCCTTCTGTAGTGTATCAGGCCCTGTCAGGGCCGGGCATGCCTGGACTTGTCCAGGCACAAACACCACTAGCTTCATGCCAAAAGACAATAGGCCAGTTGGATCCTAGCCAGGCCCAATGAATGGGCTAGGTCCCAGGCCAAGAGGCCAATACGTCTCTTGGGCATTGTAAATAGCCTATCGGGAGTGGGGGGTGTTTGGTGGTGGGTTTCTCTGAGGGAATATAAGCCGGCCTGCGAGCCGGTTAAGGTGTCTTTGTTCCTGACTAAATAAAGGTATGCTTAGCTGAAATCACTCTCTGTATGCATACTTTTCACCTTCTTTCCCACATATCCTATTAGGAGTATCTTATTCCTGCCTTAATTTTCTCTTCTGTAAGTCAGTAGTTTCCACAGGTTTTAGCTTAAAGGTACGTTTCCCACTAAGCCTTGTCTGGCACGGAATCCCTGCATGGCTTTGAAATTTCAAAGACGCTTTTTTTAAAAAAGGTAGACACTCAGGTCACGCAGAATGCCAGCAAGGCCTGTTGGACACACCAAATATGAATATGGTTGATTTTATGAGGGTCAGTTTGCAGTAAGAAAACAGGATAATGGCACAGAAGTGTCAATCTTTTCATTGAGGAACCCTGGTGAACTAAAAGATCATCTGTGGCCCCTGCCACACGGGTGGGGGGGAGCACGGCCAAAGTGCAGCTTTTTAGAGCCGCATCAAAAGAGACACGCAGTGGGGGGATCAGACAGATCCCCTGAGCTGCCACGCAGTTGCTCCCCAGCACGATCAGATGCCGGGGGGGAATCCACTGAAGGGAGAACGAGGCAGCCGGCTGCGCATGTGTGCACATGCGCAGTTCGGCCAGGAACCTCGAATGCTCCTGAAGACAGGCGTGCTGGCGATCCCATGTCTGCGCTTGCTATGGTGTTTCATGTAAGTCCTGCTCTTTTGCAGGTTCTTTTTTGCTATGCATTTCCGGCCTGAAGGGATGGATCAGGGATGGGTGCACGCCGCTTCCCAGATGTTGCAGTGGGATCGCGCCCATTTGCTGCGCCCCCGATCCATCCCTCTTGCGGGGCTAAACCTCCCGTGTGACTGGGGCCTCTGATGGACAAGCTAGGTTCAGCCTCTCCCTAAGAGCAGCCAATGAGACTAGATGGAATGTTCAGAGAAGGGGACTTAGAAACGGAGTTGAGAAATGACGTTAGAAGGGGTTAGCAGCCGAGAGAGAAGATCGCAATTTATGGGCTGGGGTGAAATGGTTTTTCTGACTGAAATAGGCTGAATATAGTAAATTTGTAACTCAAGGAACCCAGTTGTAGGCACAGGACCGCAGTTCAAAAGTTCAATGGACATGAAATGTTCTGTAGACCTTACATTCCTCAATGTTTTGTTTCTATAAATAAAAGTTTCTTGTTTTGATTAACCCTGTGGGCTGCATGTCGAAGAAGAAGAAGAAGTAGAAGAAAAGGAGGAAGAGGAGGAGGAGGAGGAGGAGGAGATTGGATTTATACCCTGCCCTTCACTACCCAAAGGAGTCTCAGAGCGGCTTACAAACTCCTTTCACTTCCCCTCCCCACAACAGACACCCTGTGAGGTAGGTGGGGCTAGAGAGCTCTTTCCAGAACTGCCCTTTCGAGGACAGCTCTTGTCAGAACTATGGCTTGGCTTAGGTCACACCAGCAGCTGCAAGTGGAGGGGTGGGGAAATCAAACCTGGTTCTCCCAGATTAGAGTCTGCACACTTAACCATTTAAGATTAGAGTCCACACACATAACCACTTATGGGGAAGAAGTACATATGCACACGATTTAATACCTTGGTCTATACTCATACATTGTAGAATAGGAATGAATGGTGGCAGTGAGTCCCAGTCTCATATGCAAAGGCTGTGTATTGTCACAATGTCACCTGCTTAAGACGCATAGTGGAGGCAGCTGCATCCTTGGTGTTCTCAAAAATATTTGGCTAGCTGTTGTAGAAAGTGGAATGCTGAACTAGATGGAGGCCAAGGTCACAGTTTGCCTAGGGCCCCCCAAAAAACATTGGGCCAGCCTTGGATGGGACACCATATGAAGTCGATTTCGACTTGTGAGTCACTCTACGGAAAAGGCTGGGGGACTGCTAGTCTTCAGAAGCTACCTTAATAAACAGCTTCAGTGTACCTTAAATATAAAAGTACCGAAGAAAAGCCGAGCCCGAAGTACATTGGCCGAATTTGAAATTAATCCCCAAAAATGAAATATATTTGCATTCAAGCATTGAAATTGAAATAGTTACATTCAAGGTTACATAAGGGCAGAGAGACCCATCACCTATAATCAAAGAGGGCTGATGCACCGCCATGAGATGTTTACTGATCTTATTGTCTTGAATTTGCTTGAAGCAAAATTTTGTAATTCATCTTCCCATCCTTCTGGATCAGGAGCCCCCTCCGAGGGGTGTTGTTTTTTGAGCGACACCCCTTATCCAAAGTGCTTTCTTCTGTTCTGCTTCAGAGTTGCTGTTTGAGAGCATCGCAGGATTGACACAAGCGTAAATGTACTGATATCAGTGGGGTTACTCTCATGTAAATCTACACACACATACTTATTCTAAGGAAGAGAAGTGAAGTGAAGGAGACTGAGAGGAGCTGCAGTACTTGAGGGAGGGATCACAGAGCTGTCAAAATGGAGCGATGATTCGAACGAGTGCTTCTGCACATGCATGAAGGATGTTTTTTTAAAAAAAGGATGCCGCCTGACAACCCACTCCATGGTTACCACACAGCAATAATCTGAACGGTCAACCACGGATTGAGCACGCGGTGAGTTGGGTTCAGGGTGAAATGTCTGATCCAACTCTTTGGTATAAAATGAAATTGATAAATGAGAGGTGGGACCAGAGCGCACCAAGCCTGTCTTCTGACCGCAGCCAGGGATAGAAGAGGACAGATGACTCTCCCATGGAAGGATATTCCTTGGTTCAATAGTTTTTGGTGCCATGACTTAGAAGGCCCTTTCTCAGGTTACCACCCATCTTAGAAGATGTGGACAGTCGAAGCAGAGCTTCAGAAGACAAGCATAGTGGTCAAGTAGGTCCAGGTAGGTAAAGTATGCTGGTTCCAAGCTATATAGATTTGCAGTGTTCTTTACAGACTAAAGCAATACTTTTCAAGGGCAGTCCCATGTACAGCATATAGCAGTAGTCTAATCTGCATGTTAACAGGACAAGCACTGCAGTGACCAGACCTTTTCTGCCCAGGAAAGGCATCAGTAAGCCCGGGTCCAGGAGCACTCTCCAAGCTATGGAACTGTTCCTTCAGGGACAGTGCAATCCTATCTAGAACCAGAGACACCATATATCCCAGGTTCGTCCTTCTACTCTCCACCATTACCACCACCAGCACAAAAATCTCACATTGCATTAGTATTTCTCCCAAGTCAAAGGCAGAACTTGTGGGAAATTTGACTAACATGTAGAAGAAGAAATAACAAAGCATCCATTTTCAATTAAGTCACCCATTCTGAGACTGGCCACATTCCTGGGATCCCAGATGACCGCAGACTGTGACAGCAGCCATGAAATTAAAAGACGCCTGCTCCTTGGGAGGAAAGCGATGGCAAACCTAAACAGCATGATAAAAAGTAGAGACATCACCCTGCCAACAAAAGTCCGCATGGTCAAAGCAATGGTATTCCCAGTAGTCATGTATGGCTGCGAGAGTTGGACTATAAGGAAGGCCGAGCACCGAAGAATAGATTCTTTTGAACTATGGTGCTGGAGAAGACTCTTGAGAGTCCCTTGGACTGCAAGGAGATCAAATCAGTCAATCCTAAAAGAAATCAACCCTGACTGTTCCCTGGAAGGCCAGATAATGAAGCTGAAGCTCAAATACTTTGGCCACCCAATGAGAAGGGAGCACTCCCTGGAGAAGACCCTAATGCTGGGAAAGATTGAAGGTCAAAGAAGACGGGGATGGCAAAGGATGAGATGGTTAGACAGTGTCATAGATGCAACGAACATGAAACTGAGCAAACTTCAGAGGACGGCGGAAGACAGGAGGGCCTGGCGTGATCTGGTCCGTGGGGTCGCGAAGAGTCGGACTCGACTGTGTGACTGAACAACAAAAATTTAGTTGATCAACTGCCCATTAACCTCTGGATTCCAAACTTATCCAAGCTGCTGTTGGAAAATTGCCAGGAGAGGTAAATTCTGAGGTAAAATGTAGCCAATTAAGTCAAACAGCAAAAAGGAACAAAAGTATCCCTAACTCCGAAGCTTAAAAAAAAGAAAAAAAAGAATTACACTCAGTTTTGAAGAAGCCCAAAGGCTTGCCAGTTCCCTGACCTCCATTATGTGCAGAGGTGAAAAAGTCCAGAGAAGAAAACAAATCTATAATCATAGCAGAAACCTTATGTTTATTCATAAATGGCTGCACTTGGCGAATGCTCATTAAATGCACTCATTACTCATTAGGTGATGATCTCTGGGTCTTTAGGTTGAAGAGTGCTTTGAACTGTTCCTTCCCCTGTTTTTAATTAATCTTTGTATGAATTCAGTAATTTTTTTTAATGTAAGTGTGGTTGTGGAGCCAATGGGGAAACCACAAGCTATGTTAGACAGTGGATATTCATATAGTTGATAACTGATAGTCTGGCATACAAAGTTAAGCCAATCTTCATCCTGTATGTCAACAGACTCTATACCAGGACTGCCCATTTGGGATCCTCCTTCTGCCAGACTAAATGCAGGAATCCAGCCTGGTACCTGACAAGTCCCCTAGTGGTGATCAAGTTGTTGTAAGGCCCAAGCCCTTCTGCATTCAGTCTTTACTCCCGATTTTACCAGAACTCGAGATGGTAGAGATGGTATGCCTTTGATTCAAAAATAGAACCACAAGAACTGTACACAGTGCACTCAATATTTCTTTAACGCAAACCGTAAAGTTATAAATATGAAATGTGCAAAAGTGATAATAATACATCCAAATGTGTAAGTTTATGTATCCGAACTTACACATTTGAATGTATTATCACTTTTGTACATTTCATATTTATAACTTTACGGTTTTCGTTAAAGAAATATTGAGCGCACTGTGTACAGTTCTTGTGGTTTTATTTTTGCATGTCTATGGACTGTGACCATATTTGTTTTTTGTATGCCTTTGATTCAAACCATTTCCTTTCATTCTGCATATGTAATTATTCTTTGGCACTTTGTGCTGGAAACGCAAGTCTCTGCAGATTATGCTTTCCACATATGCATGGAAGAATGTGTGTTTTGAGCCCTGAGCAAGTTTGGTGTAGTGGTTAAGTGCACGGACTCTGATCTGGGAGAACCGGGTTTGATTCCCCACTCCTCCACTTGCAGCTGCTGGATGACCTTGGGCTGGCCATAGTTCTGTCAGAGCTGTTCTCTCAAGGACAGTCCTCGAAAGAGCTCTCTCAGCCCCGCCTACCTCACAGGGTGTCTGTTGTGGGGAGGGGAAGGGAAAGGAGTTTGTAAGCCGCTCTGAGACTCCTTTGAGTAGTGAAGGGCAGGGTATAAATCCAATCTTTTCCTCCTCTTCTTCTTCTGCTTGCTCTTATCTTTGGAGAATGAGCAGCACCAGCATGATACTTCATGATACTTCTCACTTCCCTTCAATGTCCCATGTTCACTCTTCATTTTCAAAGAACCCTGGCTGGTGGGAGGAATTCTTCCAGGAAAATCAGGTTGAGTGGATGAGGCATTTCAGTGTTAACATAACAGTGTTCACTAACATTATGTAATTTGAATAACCCAGGGATAAGATAATATCAGCACTTAGTATCAAAATGCAAACTATCAATCCATGCATCTGTTTTTGTTTTGAGGTGAAATGTTTGCAACTGAAGTCTGTAGAAGTGCTTCTTGAAAAACTGTTTTTTTCCCCATCGTTCTTCCATCCTCCAAACTGCTGTGGACTCTAAACAAATGGAAATGTTCAGCAATTGCCCATGAGGAAACCTGTTATCATGTAAATTGGCTGCCTAACATAGACCAAAGTGAAAGAGTCTGAAACAGGGGAGAGCAGTGGGTGGAGCTTAAATATTTGCAGAAACAATTCTACTTTAAAAAGTAGTATTGGTTTCAAAACGGAGCAGAACAAAGGTTTGCAGCAAAAGCACTTTTGGGAAGTGTGGGGCAACAGTGTTCTGGGTGCTGATCCCCTTAAAATAAATGCAGAACCAAGAAGATCCCTGAACCAAAGCGGCATTGAAAGTGGGAGGGGATGCAGAATGGAAGGCTGCCATGTGCTCAGAAACTGAGGAATACGGCTGTGATGTGCTCAGAAACTGAGGAATATGACAGGTGCAGAAAGGGCTGTTGTTTTAAGCAGCAATCTTGGAAAGACAGCAAATCAACTGTGGATGCCCATCAGTCATGGCATTCTCAACCTGATAGGCCTGCCTCACACAGAACAATTCAAATGTCCCATTGTAGAAGAGCTAGAGACACACAGCAATTTCTTTATTGGCATTTCACAGAAATAAAAAAAACATAGTATCTGGGAAATAAAATTCAGATTCCACATAAAATACAATTTCTGTTAAAAGATACCCTGTGTTGAGCACTTAAAGAGTTTTACTATGTATAGAATTAGCAGCCAGTAAAAACTTTGCCACAAGTTCAAGAGCTAGATATATAGCCAACCTGATAAGCCAGGAAGATCAACCAAACGCTTTAAATGGAACAACTTTCAAAGCCAATTCAGAATACTGTGTCATGGGCATGGATGAGGATGAGCTGACAGAGCCTGCAGAAACCACAGCTGACCCCTCTGAAAACAACGGTGCTCAGTCAGTTATTAATATCATGACTCCAAGATGGATCAACTCAGTTCCGAGTGTCCTAGGATGTTATGCCCACACAGAGACGGCTTATCAGATCTTCTATCCAATTCCAGATTCTTCCTCAGGGCCTCATCAGTGCATCCTTTAAGGTACCATGACGGTGGTGGTATAGTGGGGTGGCGGCTCATACTCAAAGGCCTGGCGGATAGAGGTTTATAAAGTTATGCATGGGGTGGAGAGAATTGACTATGGGATATTTTTCTCCCTCTCCCAAAATACTAGAACTTGGAGATCGGACATACAGGCGGGGAGATGGTTGGCTATATCCCCTTGACTGGAGATTCCTGGGATTGAACCTGGAATCTTCTATATGCAAATCGGATGCTCTGCCACAGAGCCACCCCCTCACTGCCCTGCCACTGACAGTTTTAGTATGTTCTGCTACTTTGCCTTTTACAGTGGAGGTTGCTTGTAATATGACTACTTAATCATCGGAGTGCCTTTTTGCTCTGACCTTCTATTGCTAAATCCGATGACACGATTCTGCTAATTTATTCTAAAGTTTTAATGTTTTAATAAGCTGCCTGGAAAGTTTTGGCAAATTGTGTGGAATGATAACTCCCCCAAGGAATTTAGCTTACTGTTTTTGTTGTTGTTTGTACTGGAGGTCTGTATAGAAATATTGATTTCTAAAAGTCTCATGCCTTCTCCTGTGATGACATTCTGTGTCTCTGTTTCCTGTTGCAGGCCAAATGGTCCAGGGCAGACCAAATGGCCTGAACAACCTCAATAGCCATGCCATATAACCACACATTCTTTAACACCTCTAAGTGGAAGAGCCAGACTTCAAGGCGCCTGCTTTAAGGCTACATGGGCCATGTCATGTACATCATGGAGAAGCTGGAGTTTGGGTCATGTGACTGCAGGCGTGGTCTCCAAACTTCTAGCCTATCCCCACACGCAGCTATGACAACCAACAATTGGGCACCCCCATGCCCACTCGCAATTGGCTGACGGCCACGGCTAATTGTGACTGGAATTGGGCTATAATTGATCGATCCCTATGGGAATGAGAGCTTGCTTGCTCTGGCTGCTCTCTTGCTTAGCTCTCCCTTCTTCCTCTTGCTGCCTGTTTTATTGCACCTGGAAATGCTGCCTCGTGAGAGACAAAGAGTTGCTTTGTGAACTGGAGCACATGGGTGCAAGGATGGGATTTCTCTTCAAAATCCCTTGGTGTCTAATTGGACTGTATACCTTGGACACTCTTGGAATATGGACACTTCACTGGTAACTATGAATATCTTTACTATGTAGTTAAGGCAAAGAGCCATTGGTTTTTCTTGTTTTCAGTAATCTCTTATATAGGCTGCTGTCACACGGAACATTAGCCACGCTAGTCAGACGGAAGACATGTGGAGTTTCCGGACGCGATCTCACCGGCACATCTGGGAAGCATAGCACTCCCGTGGCTCAAACAAGGCTTCCCGCCGAAACCGCGCAGCAAAAAACTAGTACCTCGAAGGTACTAGTATCCGGAATCCGCGGGGCAAGGGCGGGTGTCTGATCGCGTTTCCGGTGGCATCCGGTGCCCGCCCATGTTCCCTTCCGTGCGACAAAGTTTTTTTCCCCCCAGGTCTTCGTGGATGCGCAAAAGCACCCTACGGAGCATGCACAGTTGTGCTGTACAGAAAAAAACCTATCCGGTTTGCCGAACCGCACGCTTCGTTTTTGCGCGCGGGATTGTCCTCCGATCGGCGCCTCTGCCTTCCCACGGGACCTCCACGGTACCTCCACACGGAACCTCCACGGTACCTCCACGGTACCTCAACGGGAGGTCTGATCTCTTTCCCACGCGTTAGTTTGCCCCGGGGCAATCTGCCACGCTCCCCCCCCCCCGCGGTTTCCTGCCCGTGTGACCGGGGCCATAGTCTCTTTTGCTACGCTCTGTACTGAATAAAAATTATTCTTATTTCTAATGGGTCTCTGATGTTGTAACTTGTATTCCAAGCCTAAATCTTGTGGCCTAAGCGCTCCCCAGATACGCTACTATTGGAGAGTAAAGTGTGCACCTCTGGATAGACTTGCTATTGTGTTAAATCCCAGATGCTAACTAAGGGTTTGGAATCTCTCCCTTGGGAAAGGCGGGGACTAGTTAAAAGAGGTTCTGGTGGCATATGGCTCTGGAAACCAGAGAGGGCATAAGATGCTCCAAAGTGGCTCTGAGCTGAAATAAAATGGTTTTAATTAAACGAGAGGCAAGGATGGAAAAGGCAATTGTCGGTACTGCAGGGAAATGGGAAGGTTTCCATCATCTCAGGCGGGCAAACACAAGTGAATCACAAGCTAAATAAGGATGAAGCCTCCAGCTTTGCAAAGCCTAGGCAGAGAGCAATTCTTTCTTGCAAATTAGGCCATAATTCCTTTCCAACTTCCCCTTTGTGATCAGCGCGTGTTTAGCGGCTTAAAAATGTGATGTGTTTTGGTCTAATGAGGTTTTCTTACATTTAAGGCAATCTGGGCTCCTTTGCATGTTAAGCGGCCGTTGTCATTGGGCGTCTTATAAAACGGGCTAAACCTCATCCTCTCGACTGTGGGGTTTGGTGCCTTGGCTGGGATGTTAGTCCCCAGGCTGGACCCGGGGCTCCCCCGGAATTACAGCTCATCTCCAGACAACAGAGATCAGTTCCCCTGGAGAAAGTGGATGTTTTGGAGGGTGGACTCCAATGTTCCCTCTAAGCTGTGGAGTCTCGTGAGCAAAAATTCTACTTTGTGAGTGACTGGCATGAAAGTTGTGAGCAAGCAATTTGCCTGCTGCATAAATTAGCTTGCTCTGGAGCCCTCCTTCCTGAGCGGAAAGAAAAATGTGTGAGCCGGAGGCTGAAAAACTGAGAGCTAGCTCACACTAACTCAGCTTAGAGGGAACAGTGGTGGACTCTATGACATTTTACCCCACTGAGGTCCCTCTTCTCCCCAGGCTCCACCCCAAATCTCCAGGGCTTTCCCAAGCTAGATATGGCAACCCTTCTCCCTCCATCCTCCACTGATGGCCAGCAAGGACTTGGCAACACTATGCCTCATTCTCTGCTAAGGTTGGCAGAGTGGTAAGAAACAGTCCCTGATTCCAGGATCCCTACTAATATTTGTAGGGACTAGATGCTCAGAATACAAGAGACAACGTCTAATACTTACTCAGGTGGAATCATTGGTCTTAATACGGGGTGCTGAACACATCACTTGAGAACCAAGAATTATACTAACTGTAATTAGCCCATGTTTTGTGGCTTAATGTAGGAAAGCAGAAAACCCAAATTGGGATTCCCAACATGTCCCTCTTACAGCCTTTGGTCCATGTTCTCCTCCATCTCTCTTTTCTCACTTTGCTTTCCCTTTTAGTCTCTAAGGGCTAGTCAGCCCAGCAACAGACTACATTGTTCTAACGGGACACATTTCTTAACCTCAACAATGCAAGTTGCAAAACAGCTATTAAAACGAGGATTGCTAGATGGTGGCCAGATGGTGGAAGACTGGGGGGGGGGCAGGGACATAAGCAGTCACCGTTGTTTCAGTGGTGAGATGCAGGAGTCATTTCCTGCAGGAGCGCACAGGAGTGGAGCTCCAGCAGTAAAGAGCCCAGTGGGCAGGCACATGCAACAAGCCCTGTCCCCTGCTCCCAGCAGTCCCGGGCCACGAGGAACAAGAAGCAGCCCTCCTTCTTTCCTTCTCTCCTTCTTTCCCTTTTCCTCCTTATTTCTTTCCCTCCCTCCTTCCTTCCCTTTCCTTCCTTTCTGCACAGATCTGTGCATTCCCCCCCCCACATAGACAGCAATCCAAAACAGTCCAGTGGCACCTTTAAGGCCAAGTTTTATTCAGGTACAAGCTCTCCCTTCTCTGCGAGGACAGATCTGCATGTCCCCTTCCCAATAGTTAGCAATCCAAACCAGTCCAGTGGAGCCTGAGTGGTGGGTGTTGCCTTCTGACACCCTTCTGGTGATGTCAGGGGGTGTGGCATATGCAAATGAGTTATTCAAATGAGTTATGCTAATGAGCTCCTGCGCCTCTTTTACTACGAAATGACCCCTGATAATGACAGCCATTTTCTCTCATCATTTACGACAGTTTATGTTGGTTTCTAATATATTGGGTTTAGCATGTGGTTTGTGTGTGTGTGTGTTTCAAGAGGAAACGGGGGGAAATAACTTTCTAAAGGAATCGAACTGATGTTTGCTACCCAGTATGTAAAAGAGAGGGCAAATGTCTAGAAACAGAGAAGCATGGAAACATAGAGCAGGAAGGAACTTCAAGGGTTATCTAGTCCAATTCCCCATGCAACACAGTAAATTTGCAACTACTACCCCAGTCCCCCAGTGCCCAGAGGAAGACAAAAAACCTCCAGGATCCCTGGCCCAATCCGGCATGGAGGAAAATTCCTTCCTGACCCCAAAGTGACGATTGGCACTACCCCTGGGCCTATAAGAAAGGGCCATAACAGCTGAGCACTGGGCTCATCCCTTCCCAACCTCCCTCTCAGGGCTTTTTTTGTAGAAAAAGCCCAGCAGGAACTCATTAGCATAATAGGCCACACCCAACAGCAAAAACCCATCAGCATATTAGGTCACACGCCTGACAGCACAGCTCATTAGCATATTAGGCCTCCATGTTACCAGAAGTGTGGTCATCCAGCCACACCCACCTTTTGCTTCTTATTCTGTTTAACCTGTTTGTTGTCAAAACCCAGGGCCTTTTTTTTTTTGTAGCAGGAACTCCTTTGCATGTTAGGCCACACACTCCTAATGTAGCCAGTCCTAATGAGTTCCTGTTGTTGGATGTGGCCTATTATGTTAATGAGTTCCTGCTGGGCGTGGCCAACTCGGGAGCCAGCCGGAACTCTGTTCCTGTGCGTTCCTGCCCAAAAATAGCCCTTCTCCCTCTCATGTCCTGCCTAAATTCACAGAATCAGCATTGCTGCCAGATGGCCACCTAGCGTCTGCTTAAAAACCTCCAGGGAAGGCAAGGCCACCGTCTCCCAAGGAAGCCTGTTCAGCCTCTAACTGTCAGGAAGTCTTTCCAACTCAGAAGCAGGACTCCTCCTCCCGCAAAAGTGCATTCTGGGGCTCTGGGTCCTTGGGTATTCTGAAGACTGCCATCCATCTTCAGGTGGAACCACATTTCTGTTTATGGAACTGGGTGACAATTTCTGCTGATTCTCCTCTTCCAGTCCAGATCCCTCTTCTCCTCTTTTGATGTTCCTGAGAGGGTTGCCATGTCCCTCCGGGCAGCTGGCAGGGGAGGAGGGGTGGGATTACCAGGAACAGAGAGTTTCATTGCATGTTTCAGTGATGTGCCCACATGACTTCCAAGATGACCCAGAAGTGACATAGGCACGTTGGGGGACATCAAGGCAATGCTCTGGTTTTTGGGCAAAAACTCTATGGCAGAATTAGCTTCTACCACAGAGTTTTGCCCAAAAGCCAGAGCATCATCCTGACGTCCCTGACGTGCCTACGTCAAGTTCCGGGTCATGTTGAAGTCACATAGTCATGTTGCTGAAATGTCTGGTGTTCCTCCCTTGTTTTGGGGGTAGTTCCTCTTGCCGGCCAACTGATTGGTGGTGGAGAGGTGAGGCCTGTCAGCGGAGGACCCCTACTCTCACCGTGAGGTCTGCCATCCCTAGATCCTGTGAGCCTGCTGACTCCCAGGGGCAAAACCATGAGAGGAGGACTCAGTGGCCTGCAGAAGCAGGAGGAAGTGGAAGAGTCCTGTTCTTCAGAGTCTACATACAACTGGGCACACCCCCTTGACTTCTGCCACCACAAATGTTGGTCTTCTTGACACCGGTTTTCTATGATTCTATGAAAACCATGAGAGGAGGATTCGGTGGGCTGCAGAAGCAGGAGGAAGTGGGAAAGTTGTGTTCTTCAAAGTCTACAGACAACTGGACACACACCCCTGACTTCTGCCAACCCAATGTTGGTCTTCTTGACACCAATTTCTATGATTCTATGAAAACCATGAGAGGAGGACTCGGTGGGCTGCAGAAGCAGGAGGAAGTGGGAAAGTCCTGCTCTTCAAAGTCTACAGACAACTGGGCACAACCCCTTGACTTCTGCCAACACAAATGTGGGTTTTCTTGACACCGCTTTACTACTTCCAATTACATTGGCATTTGGCATGTGGGAGTAAAAGCTACCCAAAGTACAGTTTGATAGGGCTGCTTGAAGCACCTGAAGAGACAGAAGGTTAATTCAATTTCCGAAAGGCACCAGCAAGTTTGTTTGAATCCAGATTTTTCTAGGCAGATGTCCAGTGCTCTGTCCAATGTTTACACACTTGGGAAAAATCACAGGCTTACTGTATGTACCTACACTACAAAGTCAAACTGTGTGATGTGGCTGTTTGGGGTTCCCCAGTTAAATTGCTTGCTGGGATCCTTTTGCCAAAGTGGAATACTTTGCACTGAACACAGTGGGACCACGGAGATACTAAACACAGTAACAAAACCAAAATATCCGGTGGAGATAAGAAGAAGAAGAAGAAGAGATTGGATTTATACCCCACCCTTCACTACCCAAAGGTGTCTCAGAGCGGCTTACAATCTCCTTTCCCTTCCTCTCCCCACAACAGACACCCTGTGAGGTAGGCTGAGCTGAGAGAGCTCTGACAGAAACTGCTCTTTTTCAAGGACAGCTGTGCCAGAGCTTGTGACTGACCCAAGGATAACAGATTGCTCAAGGTCTAATGACACAAAGTTTTACTTAAAGGCATATGTCTCAAACACAAAATGAGATGAAAAATTAAGTCTTTTAGTATGCTCCACTACTACTTATAACTTATTAAAGCCCTAAGGCTTTGAAACAAATACACATGTACAAAAACCTTCCCAAGCAAGACCAATAAATAGTCCTTGAATATACTGTGGTCTTCTTGGTTGTTTCTAAATTGCCAAACTTCCAGGTCTCCAGGGAGGCTGAACACCAGGCCTGCTGATGTCTCCTGTTGGCCAAGATAATTTAGATCCTGCTTCTTCTTCAGAGCCAATATTCGTATGGAACTGATGTAAATAACAAAGCAAGCAAAAATCTAGTATACATATATTCACAACCCACTTCAAAACCTAATTGTTTGAGACATATAAAAAAAGGTAAAAGTTCCCTTGCTCGAAAGCCAGTCGAATCCGACTCTAGGGTTGCGGTGCTCACCTCCGTTTCAAAGCCGAAGAGCCGAAGACGTTTACGTGGTCATGTGGCCGGCATGACTAAACACCAAGGTGCACGGAATGCTGTTACCTTCCCACCAAAGTGGTACCTATTTATCTACTTGCAATTTCTTGCTTTCGAACTGCTAGGTTGGCATATGCCTTTAAGTAAAACTTGGTGTCGTTAGACCTTGAGCAATCTGTTATCTCCATGGGATATTTTGGTTTTGCAGCAGGCCGGAGCCTGATTGGACAGAGGCCGCTGCAGAGCGTGCGCAGAAGTGCGAAGTAGTCTGAGCCTAAGAAGAGCTGCGTCTGCCGGATATGGAAGTACAAAGAAGACCAGCACCGAGAAGAAGGGCCGCCAACGGGACTGTCCCCCCCGCAAAAAGAAGACCTGCTACAGAAAGAAAAGGGTGCCTGGTAAGGCTTCTCACCTCCCTACCTATATGTGGCCCAAGATTAGGACTGTGTCAATTAATTAGAATTGTAAGCCGCTCAGAGCCCCGGGGGGGGGGTGGTGAGCGGGATAGGAAATCGAAGGAAATAAATAATTAAAGTGGAATACTTGGTGTGCACCCCTTCTACCATTCTTAACCCATAATACATCAGGGGGAAACAGCAAGGAGAGAACTTCATGGGCTGTTTCTCGTTCAGCTACTGGCCTACTACATTCAGGGATTTTTTTTCCTTTTGTAGTGTGGGGCAGGCAGTCACATTATAGCCACCTCATTCCTTGCAATGAGAAAGTCAGCTCTTCTTCACACAGGATGCTGCAGTGACCAAGAAATGAGTGTTGGATTGCATCAGCTGGCACCACAGTGACACTAATAAAAGCCACTAGTGCTGTGCACATCTGTAGGATCAAAAGACTATCTTCCTAGGAAACGTTTGGCAACTTAGGGCCAAAGTATATGTTATAATGTACACAGGCCCACCACGGGGTCTCTAAGCCAGGGGTGTCAAACATGCGGCCCGGGGGCCGGATCAGGCCCCTAGAGGGCTTCCATCAGGCCCGCAGTGGAACTGGCCATCTCCTGCTTCCAGTTCTGCTGCTGTTGCTGCTGCATCGTAGCTTGCTTCAGCAGACTCTCTTAATTACTCAGCCATTTTGTTTTAACTTGGGTCCTAGACTCAGAACTCTGAGCATGAGATTTCTGTGGTCAATGTCAATAAACCAAAAGTAGGTTTGCAGCTCACAGAGCTAATGTTTTAAGCATATTTTTTATTTTAAGTTAAAAAACAATCTTTGTGTTTGTGTCCTTTATAAAGTTTGTATCTCTGCTACCTGGCATTACATTTTATGACACCCATGGCCCGGCCCAACAAGGTCTCATTTATGTCAGATCCGGCCCTCGTAACAAATGAGTTCGACACCCCTGCTTTAAGCCATGTCCCAGCTGCATGGTCCCAGTGGGAACTCAGTTTAAAAGTGCCATGGGAGGCTGATTTGGATTGGGACCACAGTGGGGGGGGGAGGGCTCCTGCTTCCCTTTGAGCGCTTTCCCCAAGCTGAAATAGTACCCATGGTGTTGTTTGTCCTGTCAACAAGGCAAATAACAATCCGATGTAGTTTCAGCTTGGGAAAATGGCGCAGGGGGAAGGAGGAAGACACCCCCCCCCCAGGGCCGGCTCACCCACTAGGCAAACTAGGCATTCGCCTTGAGCGCTGGGCCCTGGATGGGGCGCCAAGCTGTGCTTCCCCCCTCCTCCCCCCTTTGGTGGCAGCGGGGGTGGGGGGGAGAGGCTGTGGTGGCGGCAGCAAAAGGGTGGCTGGCTCCAGAGGTCTCCAGGTCTTCAGGCCCCACCGGGAGGTTGGCATCTGCGCCACAAGGCAGCCTCGCCTAGGGCGCAGAAACACCTCGAGCCGGCCCTGCTCCCCCCCAATGCATTGCAATTCCAGTCTGAATCAAAAAC